>NW_015505951.1:422166-424810 GCF_001515645.1 Sinocyclocheilus grahami
CCTTAACACACCTGCTGGGAAGTTTCTAATATGCCTAGTAAGAGCTTGATTAGCTGGTTCAGGTGTGTCTAATTGGGGTTGGAGCTAAACTCTGCAGGACACAGGCCCTCCAGGACCGAGTTTGGGCACCCGTGTTACACCATTATGGTTTAGAGCAGTGATGGGCAAACTTGGCCCTTCCAGGCCACTTTCCTGCAGAGATTTGGTCCAACCCTGATAAAACTCACCTGCCTGTAGCCTTCTAGTAGTCTTGAAGACAATGATTAGCTGGTTCAGGTGTGTTTGATTAGGGTTGGAGCTAACCTCTGAAGGAAAGTGACCTGGAAGGGCCAAGTTCGCCCACCCCAGGTATAGAGGTTTTGTTTTATCCCACCAAAATATCATTTAAACTATATTTGTAAAAGGTATCAGACTGACTATAATACAGCATGCAGTACACATTTATGGTATAAGTGATGTACATGTACATCTTACAATCACTACAAATAAATTATAGATATAAAATATAATTGTTAAAGCAGAAAAACTGCTGTTTGGGATTCCACACTTTAAACACTCAGTTGCAGTTCAATTTCTTGCGACTCTGGGTGGATCCTGGG
Organism: Sinocyclocheilus grahami; assembly: GCF_001515645.1. NCBI lineage: Eukaryota > Metazoa > Chordata > Actinopteri > Cypriniformes > Cyprinidae > Sinocyclocheilus > Sinocyclocheilus grahami. Next base: position 422,766 of record NW_015505951.1, read on the forward strand.
GAGAAGGAATGGGATGGAGCGTCGAATAATTATTTAAGTTGGAATATTAGTGTAGCTATATATGCGTGTAAGAATAGGAAAAGCAAAAAACAAGGACGAAATTGATTATAAATAAACCATGACTGCATAACAGCAAAAGTAGGTGGCGATATGCACACAGGATGTAACGCGCCAAAAAACGGAAGAAGAAGAAGAAGAAGAATTTCTTGAGACTCAAATCGGTGGCTTTTATTTTGAAAATGTTACCGGAAGTACGTACAGTATTTCCGGTGACTCCATCTATGCGATCGCAAAAATCGGCAGGAGTGCTATCCTAGGGGTGATATCCGCCTACCTGTCAGCGGTTCCCGCGATCGCTTACTGAATCTAATTGGTGGATCAATGAGAGGAATTGGGACAGTCCATTTGAAGATTAATCGGAAATCTGGAGCCGTGTGTGGGTTGAAGTTGAAGTGGCCAATTAAACCCATCAATCGCTTTCGCTAGCCTAGCGCGTTTATCCGGAGGGAACGCTATTAAAGTGAGACGCCTACCTGTCAGCGGTTCCCGCGATCGCTTACTGAATCTAATTGGTGGATCAATGAGAGGAATTGGGACAGTCCATTTGAAGATTAATCGGAAATCTGGAGCCGTGTGTGGGTTGAAGTTGTAGTGGCCAATTAAACCCATCCATCGCTTTCGCTAGCCTAGCGCGTTTATCCGGAGGGAACGCTATTAAAGTGAGACTGCTGAACCGCTGTAATGAATAGTATAACACACAGTGATGATCAAACGCTGTTCACTTCCAGAGACAATCGATCAACTCGACATTTCGGCCGCTTCACGTTGTTTAGGTTCCGCTTTACCGCGTAGCGACATTCAGCGGGCTTGACAGGTCTGTAAGTTACTTCAGTTAAATATTTTTCATTCCCCTCGCCTTGCATCACTGTTTATTTAACGTTACATGCAAAATACGAGGGCTGCGTCAGGCAACCGCATATATTACGATCTATTTCAAGCTGTTAGTTTATTTATATTTAATTGTGTTTACAAACACACACATCTTATTGAGCTGTCCGATAGGCATCATGAAATCCTGACTTTGCATTTTTTAATAAGCTGGCGGTCCGAAAGAAAATAAACTGGTTTCTGCAGCTTTATGCTTTGGCTTTGAGTGGCGCGAGCGTCAGCGCGAGGTCATGCGTGCCGCTGCTGAGCAGCTGTCAATCACAATTGCTCGCGAGAGATCGCACTGAAGCGGCTTGTTACAGTGTTTTACGCTACCACAATACTTTCTGTAGTATTTCACAGCAGAGACGGTCAACTTGTCGCTATCGCTTGGAGCGTCTCGTAGTAGTAGGTGGAGGGAAGGCGGATCGACTGGCTAAGCCCGCCGCCATGCCCGGTCCGGTGAGCAGCAAAGCACGGGTGTATGCTGATGCCAACACTGTGAAGAGCAAGGACTACTGGGACTATGAAGCACATGTGCCTAGCTGGAGGTACAGATGCTATTTTAGCATGATTTCTTTGCCAAAAAACACTCAAGGGGGGTTGAACAATGGTACAGTGTTTCCTTGGAAATAGAAAAAGCACGGTAGTAGTATGTTGACAAAAAATGCACAATTGTATTTATTTATTGCTTCCTGTGTCTTCTTCAGCAACCAGGATAACTACCAGCTTGTACGAAAGCTTGGAAGAGGCAAATACAGTGAAGTGTTTGAGGCCATCAACATCAACAGCAACGACAGAGTAGTTGTTAAAATCCTGAAGGTAAGAATGCCTGGTCTCTCATTGTCTGAGCATCAGGTAGAAGCTATTTTTTAAAGGGGTCATATGATGCGATTTCATTCTTTATGCAGCTCTTGGTGCATAAAGAAAATCTGTATAGTTGCAAAGACTAAAGTCTCAAATCCAAAGAGATATTCTTTATAAAAGTTGAGTCAGCCACGCCTACCTAAAACGGCTCGTTCTAACACGCCCCCACATGTCTACCTCACTATGTGGGAAGATTTGCATAACGCCGCCCAAATGTTCACGCGAAGAAAGAAGGCGTAACTTTTATTCTC
>NW_015505951.1:426546-460969 GCF_001515645.1 Sinocyclocheilus grahami
CCTTAACACACCTGCTGGGAAGTTTCTAATATGCCTAGTAAGAGCTTGATTAGCTGGTTCAGGTGTGTCTAATTGGGGTTGGAGCTAAACTCTGCAGGACACAGGCCCTCCAGGACCGAGTTTGGGCACCCGTGTTACACCATTATGGTTTAGAGCAGTGATGGGCAAACTTGGCCCTTCCAGGCCACTTTCCTGCAGAGATTTGGTCCAACCCTGATAAAACTCACCTGCCTGTAGCCTTCTAGTAGTCTTGAAGACAATGATTAGCTGGTTCAGGTGTGTTTGATTAGGGTTGGAGCTAACCTCTGAAGGAAAGTGACCTGGAAGGGCCAAGTTCGCCCACCCCAGGTATAGAGGTTTTGTTTTATCCCACCAAAATATCATTTAAACTATATTTGTAAAAGGTATCAGACTGACTATAATACAGCATGCAGTACACATTTATGGTATAAGTGATGTACATGTACATCTTACAATCACTACAAATAAATTATAGATATAAAATATAATTGTTAAAGCAGAAAAACTGCTGTTTGGGATTCCACACTTTAAACCCTCAGTTGCAGTTCAATTTCTTGCGACTCTGGGTGGATCCTGGGGAGAAGGAATGGGATGGAGCGTCGAATAATTATTTAAGTTGGAATATTAGTGTAGCTATATATGCGTGTAAGAATAGGAAAAGCAAAAAACAAGGACGAAATTGATTATAAATAAACCATGACTGCATAACAGCAAAAGTAGGTGGCGATATGCACACAGGATGTAACGCGCCAAAAAAGAAGAAGAAGAATTTCTTGCGACTCAAATCGGTGGCTTTTATTTTGAAAATGTCACCGGAAGTACGTATAGTATTTCCGGTGACTCCATCTATGCGATCGCAAAAATCGGCAGGAGTGCTATCCGCCTACCTGTCAGCGGTTCCCGCGATCGCTTACTGAATCTAATTGGTGGATCAATGAGAGGAATTGGGACAGTCAATTTGAAGATTAATCGGAAATCTGGAGCCGTGTGTGGGTTGAAGTTGAAGTGGCCAATTAAACCCATCCATCGCTTTCGCTAGCCTAGCGCGTTTATCCGGAGGGAACGCTATTAAAGTGAGACTGCTGAACCGCTGTAATGAATAGTATAACACACAGTGATGATCAAACGCTGTTCACTTCCAGAGACAATCGATCAACTCGACATTTCGGCCGCTTCACGTTGTTTAGGTTCCGCTTTACCGCGTAGCGACATTCAGCGGGCTTGACAGGTCTGTAAGTTACTTCAGTTAAATATTTTTCATTCCCCTCGCCTTGCATCACTGTTTATTTAACGTTACATGCAAAATACGAGGGCTGCGTCAGGCAACCGCATATATTACGATCTATTTCAAGCTGTTAGTTTATTTATATTTAATTGTGTTTACAAACACACACATCTTATTGAGCTGTCCGATAGGCATCATGAAATCCTGACTTTGCATTTTTTAATAAGCTGGCGGTCCGAAAGAAAATAAACTGGTTTCTGCAGCTTTATGCTTTGGCTTTGAGTGGCGCGAGCGTCAGCGCGAGGTCATGCGTGCCGCTGCTGAGCAGCTGTCAATCACAATTGCTCGCGAGAGATCGCACTGAAGCGGCTTGTTACAGTGTTTTACGCTACCACAATACTTTCTGTAGTATTTCACAGCAGAGACGGTCAACTTGTCGCTATCGCTTGGAGCGTCTCGTAGTAGTAGGTGGAGGGAAGGCGGATCGACTGGCTAAGCCCGCCGCCATGCCCGGTCCGGTGAGCAGCAAAGCACGGGTGTATGCTGATGCCAACACTGTGAAGAGCAAGGACTACTGGGACTATGAAGCACATGTGCCTAGCTGGAGGTACAGATGCTATTTTAGCATGATTTCTTTGCCAAAAAACACTCAAGGGGGGTTGAACAATGGTACAGTGTTTCCTTGGAAATAGAAAAAGCACGGTAGTAGTATGTTGACAAAAAATGCACAATTGTATTTATTTATTGCTTCCTGTGTCTTCTTCAGCAACCAGGATAACTACCAGCTTGTACGAAAGCTTGGAAGAGGCAAATACAGTGAAGTGTTTGAGGCCATCAACATCAACAGCAACGACAGAGTAGTTGTTAAAATCCTGAAGGTAAGAATGCCTGGTCTCTCATTGTCTGAGCATCAGGTAGAAGCTATTTTTTAAAGGGGTCATATGATGCGATTTCATTCTTTATGCAGCTCTTGGTGCATAAAGAAAATCTGTATAGTTGCAAAGACTAAAGTCTCAAATCCAAAGAGATATTCTTTATAAAAGTTGAGTCAGCCACGCCTACCTAAAACGGCTCGTTCTAACACGCCCCCACATGTCTACGTCACTATGTATTTGATTTGCATAACGCCGCCCAAATGTTCACGCGAAGAAAGAAGGCGTAACTTTTATTCTCACTTTAGTATTGTTGTTGCCGCCGCCATGTCGTGAAGATGCTGTGTTTCGTTGTGAAAGCGAAACTACTTTGTTTGGTCTTCCAAAAGAGGACGATATCTGCTTCGTCATGCCTAGAGCTGATCTGTGCTGGTCGCTGAGGGAATACTTCAACTTAGTGCTGTGGATCGCCGGCACATTTTATGGAAGACTGTTTACTGATCCTGGGAGAGTAACGTTAGACTAAAATGCCGGCAGTTCTGACTCCCGCAAGTACGTTTTCTTTTATCATTTGCCACTGATGATTCAAACGCGAGTTTTGGAGAGTGTGGAGTAACGTTAGCACTTGTTGTTTGTCATTTCTCTCATCACAAATGCAAATCCTCATTTTTTTATGTTTACGCGGCACGATGCAATGCAACGCAACGCGTAAAAAGACAGTATAAGTCATTATAATCAGTAATTATGTCTCCACTGGATTCAACAAATGCCTCGTTTGTAATGGGTTTTAATGTTTTTGTCTCGTCGCTACGGCTGGGACACGCCATCACAATATGGTGAGGGGCGTAACATTTCCGTCTCACGCTTGAGGTATTCGGCCAATCACAACGCACTGGATAGCTGGCCAATCAGAGCACACATCGGTTTTTCAGACCGATGAGCTTTGTAAAAATCGATGCGTTTCAAAAAGGCGGGGCATAGAGGAGAAACAATAATGTACAGTATGTGGAAAATAATGTTTTTTTTTTACTTTAAACCGCAAAAACACATTTCATTACACCAAATACACAAAATAATGTTCTTTTTAGCAACATCATATGACCCCTTTAAGAGATCAGGTTCACCCAAAAAATTTTGTCATCATTTACTCATCTTCATTTCATTCTAAACCCCATCTAGACTTTTGAAAGAATATTTTAAATTTCTGTCATGAATGTGCATATACAATACAGTACACATACATACATATTTAATACAGTGTATTAAATATGGTAAACATGCTTGCTTGAAGTGCAGGAGCCAGTGATGTTTGTTTTTACGTGGCAAGGATGCACGGTTGAGTTTACCCTGTTTAATGTGCTTTATGAATGTGCATTGGTCAATGTTTATATGTGAATAAAGGCTTAAATTAAATCTATTTAAGCCTTTAAGACTATTTAAGACTTTGATGAAACCGCTCAGTTCACATGGCTTACTTTTTCATTATGTAGACTTCCAGTGGTTGGACAGAAAGATAAAACAAACAGCTTTTTTTATTTTATGTGTCATTTTTGACACATGTGTCAATGTCTTGGCTGAACTAACCTTTTAATTTTTGCTTTACTTTTGCAGCCTGTTAAAAAGAAGAAGATTAAGCGTGAGATCAAAATTCTGGAGAACTTAAGAGGAGGAACCAACATCATTCGCCTTGTAGACACAGTGAAGGATCCTGTGGTAAATTTAGCTCTAGTAATACAACTGTTTCCTACAGAATTCTGTTTTTGCTAAATTAGTCGTAACATATTAAATAAAATATGATGTATTATGTTGTCAGCAGGCCCACACAGAAACTGTGTGCAAATTTGTATAGAATTGCATTTTGTGACATTAGTAAAATATTTTGATTAATTTAATAATTATTTTTATCTACCACTAACAGTGTAGTACCTTTCAGTTCCATTTAACACATCGTATCATATTTACAGTGGGGAAAATATTTATTTGATCCCCTGCTGATGTGTGTCATTTTTGACACATGTGTCAATGTCTTGGCTGAACTAACCTTTTCATTTTTGCTTTACTTTTGCAGCCTGTTAAAAAGAAGAAGATTAAGCGTGAGATCAAAATTCTGGAGAACTTAAGAGGAGGAACCAACATCATTCGCCTTGTAGACACAGTGAAGGATCCTGTGGTAAATTTAGCTCTAGTAATACAACTGTTTCCTACAGAATTCTGTTTTTGCTAAATTAGTCGTAACATATTAAATAAAATATGATGTATTATGTTGTCAGCAGGCCCACACAGAAACTGTGTGCAAATTTGTATAGAATTGCATTTTGTGACATTAGTAAAATATTTTGATTAATTTAATAATTATTTTTATCTACCACTAACAGTGTAGTACCTTTCAGTTCCATTTAACACATCGTATCATATTTACAGTGGGGAAAATATTTATTTGATCCCCTGCTGATTTTGTAAGTTTGCCCACTTACAAAGAAATTAAGGGTCTGTAATTTTTATGGTAGGTTTATTTTAACATATAGAGACAGAATACCAACCAAAAATCCAGAAAAAAACAGAATATATAAAGGTTAGAAATTGATTTTCATTTCAGTGAGTGAAATAAGTATTTGATCCCCAAGCAAAACATGACTTAGTACTTGGTGCAGAAACCCTTGTTGGCAAGCACAGAGGTAAGATGTTTTTTGTAGTTGGTCGCCAGGTTTGCTCACATCTCGGGAGGGATTTTGATCCACTCCTCTTTACAGATCCTCTCTAAATCCTTAAGGTTTCTTGGCTGTCGTTTGGCAACTTGAAGTTTCAGCTCCCTCCACAGATTTTCTATAGGATTGAGGTCTGGAGACTGGCTAGGCCACTCCATGACCTTAATGTTCTTCTTCTCTTTTGTTGCCTTGGCGGTATGTTTCAGGTCATTGTCATGCTGGAAGACCCATACATGACCCATCTTCAGTGTTCTGGCTGAGGGAAGGAGGTTCTCATATGGGGACCTTGCGGGCGCTGCAGGATTTCAGTCCATAGTGTGTTACTAATGTTTTGCTTGGTGACTGGTCCCAACTGCCTTAAGATCATTAACAAGCTCCTCCAGGTAGTTCAGGGCTGATCCCTCACCCTTCTTATGATCATCCTTACCCCATGAGGCAAGATCTTGCACGGAGCTCCAGACCGAGGCCGATTGATGGTTGTTTTGTATTTGTTCCATTTCTGAATAATCGCACCAACAGTTGTCTCCTTCTTACCAAGCTTCTTGCTGATGGTCTTGTAGCCCAATCCAGCCTTGTGCAGATCTACAATCTTGACTCTGACATCCTTTGACAGTTCTTTGGTCTTGCCCATGGTGGTGGGAGAGGTTGGCATGGAAGATACAGATTGTGTGGACGGGTGTCTTATACACCTAACGAGCTGACATTAGGAGCAACTCCTTAAAGGGGTCATGATGACATAGGGCTGGACAATAATTCAATATCAATATGTATCGCGATATAATGTTTTTCACATTTCCGATATTTCGATATACATTACCAGTTTCCCCTACATTAATTTATTTGTGCCGTTTGACTTCGTTGAATAAACATGAGCACTGCACGTTTCAAAATCATAACACGGCGCGGGTGTTTTATATGAATGTATCTCTGAAGGGAACCGACTGTCTTCAGAAAAGTTTAGATGAATAAAGTAGCATTCATGAGCGGAGCTGCTTTGATTACAGCCATTACTGGAGAAACCGCTAGTTTTATCACTCTAAAAGCGCCTCCTGCTGGCAGAGAATGAGTTTTCATTTTAAATAAGTCCGTCTCCAGCAACATTTCCAGTTTTTGTTGTTCAATTTTTTTTGTTTTCTGCAGCGACTCGGAGTTCAATTTTTTTTGTTTTCTGCAGCGACTCGGAGCACTTTTCATACCCTTTTTTCCGACTGAAGCACATTTGTTTCAATCTATAAGAATAATCAGCCTACACTACCAGTCAAAAGTTTTAGAACTAAGATTTTTAAGGAATTTTATTTAATTTATTTTTTTATTCTCTTCTGCTCAACAAGGCTGCATTTATCTGATCCAAAGTACAGCAAAAACAGTAAAATGTTGAAATATTTTTACTATTTAAAATGACTTTCTATTTGAATAGATTTTAAAATATAATTTATTCCTGTGATCATACATAGGTAAATTTTCAGCATCATTACTCCAGTCTTCAGTGTCACATGATCCTTCAGAAATCATTATAATATGCTGATTGATCAGCTGATTGCTGATTATCAATATTTAAAACAGTTGAGTAAAACAAATTTTCAGGATTCTTTGAGGAGCGTGATGGATTGTAGCGTGGCAGAAGACTAGTTAGGCACGCAGGAGCTAACCCATTTAGGGCCTTATAGGCAAGTAATAATATTTTGTAACTGATACGGAACTTAATAGGTAGCCAGTGCAGAGACTGATAGTTTTGTAATCGATCTAGGAGTATGTCATGATCTATAGTTTTGAACGCAGCACTAAGATCAAGTAAAACTAGCAATGAAATTCTTCATAGAGATCTTTTTTTTGCAGGAAGGAGCGCAATTGTGCAGACAACTTTTTCTAAAATTTTAGACATAAAAGGAAGATTTGAGATGGGTCTGTAATTTGCCAGTTCACTAGGATCTAGTTGTGGTTTCTTAAGAGGCTTAATAACCGCCAGCTTGAATGGTTTTGGGACGTGACCTAAAGACAACAACGAGTTAATAATATTGAGAAGCGGTTCTTCTGCTACAGGTAACAACTCTTTCAGTAATTTAGTGGGTACAGGATCTAAAAGGCATGTTGTTGGTTTAGATGCAGTGATAAGTTTATTTAGCTCTTCCTGTCCTATAATTGTAAAACATTGCATTTTATCTTTTGGTGCGATGAATGAAGCTGAAGTATTATACGCTGTAGAATCTACATTTGTTATTGTATTTATGATGTTATCTATTTTATCAGTGAAGAAATTCATTGATTCATGAAGTCATTACTATTAAACTATGAGGGAATATTTAGATCGGGTGGCGTCTGGTTATTTGTTAATCTAGCCACTGTGCTAAATAAAAACCTAGGATTGTTTTGGTTATTTTCTATGAGTTTGTGGATATGCTCGGCCCTGGCAGCTTTTAGAGCCCGTCTATAGCTGGACATACTGTTTTTCCACGCAATTCTAAAAACTTCCAAGTTAGTTGTTCTCCATTTGCACTCAAGATTATGAGTTTCTCTCTTGAGACGATGGGTATTACTGTTGTAGCATGGCACAGTACATTTTTCTCTAACCTTTTTCAATTTGATGGGGGCAACAGCTTCTAATGTATTAGAGAAGATAGTGCCCATGTTGCTAGTCATTTCGTCTAGTTCATGTGTACTTATTGGTACACAGAGCAGTTGAGATAAATCAGGCAGGTTATTTGTGAATCTGTCTTTGGTGGCTGGAACAATAGCTCTGCCCTGACGATAACGCGGAGCCATATAGTTAAAATCAGTAATACGCAGCATGCACAATACAAGGAAAGGGTCAGTAACATCATCACTTTGAGATACGATATCTATATCAGTAAGATCAATTCCATACGATATAATTAAATCTAGCGTATGATTAAAACGATGAGTGGGCCCAGTGACGTTTTGCTTGACTCCAAAAGAGTTTATTAGGTCAGTAAACGCAAGTCCTAAAGCATCATTTGTATTATCAACGTGAATATTAAAATCTCAGACAATTAGCGCTTTATCAACAGTAACCAATAGGTCTGAGAGGAAATCTGCAAATTCTTTTAGGAAATCTGTATACGGCCCTGATGGTCTATACACAGTAGCCAGAGCAAGAGATAAGATAGATTTAATGACTTATACTGTTTTTTTACGTGTTGCGTAGCATTGCGCCGCGTAAACATAAAACCATGTCTGCATTTGTGATAGGAGAAACGACAAACAACAAGCACTACTCTACACTGCTCAAAACTCACTTTGAATCATCAGTGGCAAATCCTTTAAATATGAAAATTTACTTAAAGACTGCGAGTCAGAGCAGCCGGCATTGTAGTCTACTCTCACAGGATCAGGAAACAGTCCTCCATAAAATGCGCTGCACACATCTGAATATTTGTGTTGAACTGTTCTGGAACAGTGTTGTAAATAAAACTTAACCACTGATTTCTAGTCGTATCCTCTTTTAGAAGGCCAAACAAAGTAGTTTCGCTTTCACAACGAAACACACGGCGGGCTTGAGTGAGCGGAGGCCGGTGGCTAGAGTGAGGAACGGCCGGCGGATTCAACGAAGGAGCAGCCGGTGGTCTTGCAGCAACCACATGTGACGTCCCCGGGCTGTACTCCGCTTCGTCCACGGTGAAAGCCGATCTGGCGATCCACAGCACGAAGTTGATGTATTTCCTCAGCGACCAGCACGGATCAGCTCTATTCATGACGAAGCGGATATCGTCCTCTTTTGGAAGGCCAAACAAAGTAGTTTCGCTTTCACAACGAAACACACAGCGCCTTCATGACATGGCGGCCGTGGCAACAACAATACTACAGTGAGAATAAAAGTTACGCCTCCTTTCTTTGTGTGAACATTTAGGCGGTGTTATACAAATCTTACCAGATTGTGACGTAGACATGTGGGGGCGTGTTAGAACGAGCCATTTTAGGTAGGCGTGGTTGACTCTTAACGTTTATAAAGAATATCTCTTTGGATTTGAGACTTTAGTCTTTGCAACTTTACAGATCTTCTTTATGCACCAAGAGCTTGTAACACTCCAAAGAGAAAGGAAAAATTGAAATTGCATCATATGACCCCTTTAAAGGTGACATATCATGAAAATCTGACTTTTCCAGGTCTCCAGTGCATCTACCAACCATTATTATAAGCCGTTATTGTGTTTTCGCAAGCGAAACACCAGTTCTAATGCCATGGCGAAAGTTTGAGCAAAACATGCTAACTGTTCTGTCATTGGCTGCACAGAACACTATTTAGAGTCCCAGCCTCAGAGGAGACAAGAGAGCAGTGGATTTATTGATTCATTTAATGTATATTGCTGCTGCCACACAGATCTAAATGAAACATGTGATTTATTTCCCAGCTTTTTACCTTCACAGACATAACCGACAGTTTTTTGTAACTCGTGTTTTTAACAAACTTGTGTGTGAATGAGAACTTCGTTTAGTACTCGTATGCTGTGACAGCTGCTTTCTGTCCGTGTGCTTCGGATGTGTGCTCTCAGAAAACCATATATCAGAAGTTTAAATGCATATGGTTTAAAATGCATGATTTCAGCGCGATAAACATGATAATCAGAACCAAAACAGATTTTTTTTAGCAGGTAAAAGCTGTAATGGCGCAGCTCTGGAAAAGGGGGCGGGGAGCAGCAGCTCATTTGCATTTAAAGAGACTGGCCCGAAAAACATTGTGTTTCTGCTTCCACTCAAAATAGGCATTTTCAAAATTATATAATAAATGGTCTGTGGAGTATTTTGAGCTGAAACTTCACAGACACATTCTGGGGACACCAGAGACTTATATTACATATTGTAAAAAGGAGCATAATATGTCTCCTTTAAAGTGAAAGGACTAATCTGTGTTCCACATTGGCACATAACCAGACTGTGGGAGCCAGAATTCTTGCTGGTTGGTAGGGGATCAAATACTTATTTCACTCACTGAAATGTAAATCAGTTTCTAACCTTTTATATAATGTTTTTTTTACTGGATTTTTTGGTTGATATTCTGTCTCTATCCATTAAAATAAACCTACCATTAAAAATTACAGACCCTTCATTTCTTTGTAAGTGGGCAAACTTACAAAATCAGCAGGGGATCAAATAAATATTTTCCCCACTGTAAATCAATCATAGAACTGGCAGATGTATTATCCAGTTATCTAGTGTTATCCATAACTGCTTCTAAATTAGGGTTAATTTGTGTCAGGTAAATAAGTAAACCATCAGGAAGTGTCTATTGTATGTATGCATTCCATCTTTGTTATAAGTTATATTTTTACGCCTTTTTTTTTTTTTTTTGGTATTCCACAGTCTAGAACGCCAGCCCTTGTGTTTGAGTACATCAATAACACGGACTTCAAGGTACCACTTATAAAATATATATATATATATATTGTGTACTGTATATATCGAGGGGTGAGAACCAGAAGGGCGTAAGTGAAATTTTTGGTGAAATGGAGATATATATACCATATGAAAGCTCTTAATGAGCTCTTTCTACTGGCAAAAGTACTGTCATCCATGAGTGTACAAATGTTTTGGCTCTCCCATAAAGTTTGTGAAATGTCACTCACCCCTCGATATGTACTGCATTAGACTAACCGAGACTTGTCTTAGCACTTGCTTATTGCTCTTTTGTTGATTTTGATTGCTTCTATTGTCCTCATTTGTAAGTCATCTGCTGAATGACTAAATTTGTGTGTGTATGTATAAGAACTCTATGTGTGTGTGTGTGTATATGTGTATATATATATATATATATATATATATATATGTATATGTGTGTGTGTATATATATGTGTGTGTGTGTGTGTGTATATATATATATATATATGAACTACTTTTGTCTGATCATATTTGGATATCATCAATAAAAGGAGATAATCTGAAATATGCAGCATTTAATCTCATTAATTAAAGAACATTCATTTAATGTTTTCTGATTTGTAGGATCTCTATCAGAGACTAACAGACTTTGATATCCGGTTCTACTTGTATGAACTTCTAAAGGTAAGAATGCTGTGATGTAGCTGAAATAAGATTACACTGTCATTTATTTTGAACAGGAGAGTGTGTTATGTGCGTCTGCTTTGTCTCTATGCAGGCACTGGACTACTCTCATAGCATGGGCATCATGCATCGGGATGTCAAACCTCATAATGTCATGATAGACCACCAAATGAGAAAGGTGAAGTCTGATAACAGCATTGTGGATTCGTTTTTGAATGTGTTCCTTGCTAGTGACTGCAGATCAATGTTGGTGACCTGATGTATGTGTGGGGGGATTTTTAATTTTTAATTTTTTTTTAACCTGGCGTAGTTGCGGCTAATAGATTGGGGTCTTGCTGAGTTCTACCATCCCGCACAGGAATACAATGTAAGGGTCGCCTCAAGATCATATAAGGGACCAGAACTGCTGGTTGACTATCAGGTAAATTGTGTCTTATAATTGTTGTCTGTCCATACTGTTTTTTTTGGGGGGAAGCACTTCAGGTTTATGTGATTTTCTACATGAATAGCTCCTAAAATATGTCCCTTTTGTAATCATTATGTGTTTGACAGTGTCATGTGTTTAGCCTTATTCAGACAGTAATTGTTTCTCATGGGAATGTAAGGCAATTTTACAATTGCTAGGGGTTTTATTGCCATCTAAATGCAGAATTTAGTTGTTTTTCTCCCACCACCCATGTAAAAATTACCAGCCAAGTTTTTGAAAACACCAAGGTTGTGTGGTAATTCTATTGCCATCTGAATCCATATCTCTGAGGTTACAAAAGTAATTTTTTAAAATCCTTTTTGACCACTGCCAAGCACCTTATGTTAACTGGTGCACTTTACGGTAATGTACACGCTTTTTAAATATGAACGTTTATTACTGAAATACTGGAAACTCTTAAACTTTTGAAATTAACCATTACAGTATGCAGTACATCTTTAAAATATTTATTATGTACATAGATTTGATGCGTGTGTGTGTGTGTGTGTGTGTGTATGTGTGTGTGTGTGTGTGTGTGTATGTATGTGTATATAATATAATTATATAATTTATAAATAATAAATTATGGTTATTACTACTAATTATTTCACTTGTTCAAATGGGTCAAATGTTTACTTTATGTACATTTCCAGGGGCCGTATGTATAAAGCTGCTCAGAGTAAAATTGTAGTCTTAAGTGTGTCAAAATTCTTAGAATGACGTAATTTTACTCCTATTCCTAGACTTAAGAATAAGTGTGATTCATAAAGGTTCCTAAGTGTTAAGACTAGGTCTCAGCTCCTAAATGATTTAAGAGAGCTGGAGAGGTCTCCTAACCTAGTTAGGAGTAACAAGATGGCAGCAAAAGGAGGAGAGACACTTTCCAACGAAGATATGACACATTGGAGTTATATGTTGATAAAATGATACAAACTTGATCGCCAAGATAGTCAATTCTTTTTGTAACTGACCAAGTAAGACATTTTATAACTTCTTCCACTCTACAAATCAATGCTCTAACTGCAGAAATTTTGGCTGGAAAATTGGAAAAATTCAGCAATGCACCGGTGATGACACCGTAAGCAGGGTCTTAAGTATTGTGGCACTAATCCCACCAAACACAACAGTGGCCAAAAGTGATGTGTGTGGAGGTTTTTTTTTAATGTTTTTTAAAAAACACATTTCACTTAAACCATTCAAATACGAGGGAAAAAAAACACTGACCAGTGTTGCCAACTGCTTTCAACTGAAAGTAGCTAAAACAGTTGCTAAATGTTGCTAGATTAGCTTGAATAATGGCAAGTTCATATGTCTATAGATCAGTGGGGGGAGTCTTGGAATCTAGATAAGGTTTGTCCAAGAAATTGATTTTGTTGCTAGGCTTTTGAAAAAAAGTCTCAAAAGGGGTGAGGAAGTCACTAAATCTAGTGACAAAATCACTAAATTGGCAACATTGATATTTACTACAACATCATCAGTTATTGATATTTCGTTGATCCTCTTGTTTTTGCATGTTTATCATTTCTTTGTATGACAGCATGGCCAAAAAGTATGACCGTACAATTTGGTATGTTTCATTGCGTTATTGACTCTGAGCAACTATGCAACATGCTTACAAAATCTTTAACACATTTTTTTTAAATAAGGGTGAAGATGGACATCAATTTTGGCCACTACTATATGGCAGTTCATTGACCTTCCAACTGCCCATCAAACCATGCTGCAAAAACAAGTCACTTTTATGAGGATTATGGGCTTTGCTGGAGTTGTTTGAGCCGTTGATGGAACTCATGTTCACGTCATTGATCCAACTGTAAACGAGGAGAAATACCAATAGAATACAATTTCAAAGCATCAGTGATAATTTGGCACAATGCAAAGCATTTTTCAAAAATACATACATTACTTAATTAAATGATATTATTATAGTTACATTAAATGATTGGCGTTTTGCTGCTGTGACTTCACATGAGCAGGCTCACTATTGGCTGATTCATAGGTCGAGGTCGGCCATTTTGAGTTGACATCATTGTAGTCTTTAGTTCACAACACTTTAAGGGGTCATATGATGCTTTTTTTTAAAGATCATTATTTGGTGTAACAGAATATGTTGACATGCTTTAATTTCAAAAAACATTATTTTTCAAATACTGTAACTGCCGTTACTGAAACTATGCCTTCTTTCTTTGCGTGCACATTTGGGCGGCATTATGCAAATATTTCCACATAGTAAGGTAGCTATGTGGGGGCGTGTTAGAATGAGCCGTTTTAGGGGGGCGTGGCAGAGTCTTAAATTTGATAAAGAATATCTCTTTGGTTTTGAGACTTTAGTCTTTGCAACTTCAGGGATCTTATCTATGCACAATCAGCTTGTAACACTCCAAAGAGAAAGGAAAACTTGAAATCGCATCATATGACCCCTTTAAGTGTCACCTCAGTCAACACTTAAGAATCAGTCTTAGACTTGACTGAAAGTTGCTTTTAGCTTCTTTATAAAGGTCTTCTACTCTTAGACAAGTCCTGCTTTTTACTAAGAATTTTTTGACACTTAAGTCAAAGCTTAAGACTATTCTTAAGAGCATTTCTGAGAAGTTTTATACATACGGGCCCACATCTTTAAAGTGACATTCATCATTTGAAAGAAAATGCAAGACAGAAAATAATTTAAACTATAGAGTGTTAAGCTTTCTGTTAAATTTAAATAAGATATTTAAATAATCAAATAATGAATGGGATATTATGAATTACATTTTAAAATATTTAATTTGAATAAATATTCAATAAAATATACTTTTTATTTTTTTTCCATTGTCCAAGCAAAAACAGACAGCTGTTTACAGCTGACAATCATGTGACTGACCGTTTGAGCAGCGTGTTCCCAGGTTTGCAGGATCACAGAACTCACTCCTCCATTATGGATAATAAATCACCATATGAATGCAAGAGTTTTATCACTGAGGTGCCAGGCAGATTTATTTTTACAGATGTTTCCATGAGAAACAATTAGCCTCACAACTAGCCAATTGAACAGACATGACCAGATTTTAGGAGCCAGTCTTATATGGAGTTAACGTATTCCAACATTACCATCAGACATTGCAGTTAAGTCTCACAAATGATTTGCAGATGTATGACTACAGTTTGGACATGTGGAGTTTAGGCTGTATGTTAGCCAGTATGATCTTCCAGAAAGAGCCATTTTTCCATGGTCAAGACAACTATGACCAGGTATGACTTTTCATTCTTCTGTAAAAAATATTACAATATGTAGTGTTAAAATATTCAGTATGCTAACAGCAGAATCTTTCCTGCAGTTGGTCAGAATTGCCAAGGTTCTTGGAACAGAAGAGCTATCCAGCTACCTGAACAAGTATCACATTGAGCTGGACACACGTTTCAAAGATCTGCTTGGCCAGTGAGTCTGTGAATTATTGACAGTGATTTTCACATTAGTCCGTTTTTAAGGATCTTTGTACAATATTTTAGTGAATTCTACATATTGATTTTAAATGATTTCATATTGAAATTGCTAGAGTGTTTTCATTTTGAAACTGCAAACATCTTCAGGCAGACCCGTAAGCGCTGGGAGAACTTTGTTCAGCCTGAGAATCAGCACTTGGTGAGCCCAGAAGCTTTGGATTTGCTGGATAAACTTCTGTGTTATGATCATCAACAGAGACTGACTGCCCAAGAGGCCATGGAACACCCCTACTTTTGTGAGCTGGCTTTCCTTATCTGCTTTGATTCATTGATTTCTCAAGTTAAAAACATGACGCAAAAAAACATGTTCGATATTTGGCCTTCGGCCCAGTGTTTCATTTTGTGTGGCTTCGACAAAAAATTTTCATTTCGGTGCATCCATACTTTATTTAGGTATAATGCTGTATAAAGGGTTATTAAACTGTATAATGCATTATAATTATTCATGATGCGTGATGTAATACATTATATGTGGTTGTAAATAATTATAACCAAATTTAAAATGCATAGTGTAACAATGAATTGATGTTATAATCTATTAACTGTGGTTACAATTATTCATGAGATTGTACAATGCATTATAAGGAGCATTACAAGGCATAATTAATGCATTAAAACTACCTTTATAATGCGTTATACATAAAGGCTTTAAGTAAAGTGTTACCAAACAATCTTAATAATTCCACGTTTTTGCATCCTCTCTAAGTGAAATCATGACATGGCATCTGACATTCCTCTGTAGATCCTGTGCTGAAGGGACAGCCTCTGTCAAACTCAGAAGGCGCACTGGCAATAAGCAGCTCGACCACAACATGATGGGCTAAAAGCAGGTACAGGATGTCACAAAGTCAATATGCTGTATTTTGGACTTGTCTTTAATAATTTCATTCATTCTTCTGAATCTTTCCTCTAGGAAAACCTTTTTACCTCAACGTGTCGTGCAGAGACATGCTGCCTTTCAGGTGTGAAGCTTCAGTTTACTGGAGCAAGAAGTTAAGCAACACAAGACTTGTACAGAATGAACACAACGGGCTGTAGTCCCTCTCCTACATTCACTTTGTATTAGTGCTGCTTGCCATCGTTATCTAGGTACCAAACCGGTGTTTTTCCCCCCCATCTCCCCCCTTTTGAGTTGGATATCTCCATTTCATTTTTGGAACGACACTGAATTAAGCTATGATATTATGACTGGGAAAGAATGCCTGCTCTTTCCCCATGATTCTCAGGCTGTTGATGACTGATGGGGGCTCCCGATCCTGGTTACGTTATGTACTGGAAGATTGTGTTGTTCAATGACTTGCCCTGCTGATATGAGCTCAGATTAAAAACTATAGTATTGTCAGGTATGGAGGCTTTACTGCAATTTATTGAAAATAAGATATATTAAATGAAACTGTTTTTAATCCGTCTCATGTTTTTTTCACCACCATTTTCAGTGCGAGTTAGTGATAATCAGCTGTGAATGAAAATGTGAAAGACAAATATATTCATATTATGAATTACTTTTAGTTATGAATTTGTCAAATTAATAGAAATATTAATATATTAATAATTCATACATAAAATGTATTAAGATACAGTGACAATTTAAAGGAATACAAAATTTGTTGATGAGATTTTTTGTTCGTCTGAGCATGTTTTGAGAAACTTAGCTTTACATCATTTGCTCACAAATGTATCCTCTAAAGTAAATGGGTGCCGTCAGAATGAGAGTCCAAACAGTTGATAAAAACATGACATGTAAATAAAAATACATACAAGTAATACACATGACTTTAGAGTCTAGACCATCAAAGTCTTGTGAAGTGAACAGCTGTTTGTAATAAACAAAAACATCTTTGTCGCGTTTAAACTGGTTTTAAACTTTTCTCTTGTAAACTCCGCTTGATCCAAGCATATTTCTCTCCTGATTCAGAAAAAAAGTTCTAAGCTGGAGAAAAAGCATTATTATGGATGGAAGTCTAGTATTTTAGCTGGAGACAGTGGTTTGAAGTTTTTGATGGATTTCTAACAAACAAAAAGCTTTTTAGTTCATAGGATGTTAATTGATGGACTGGACTGGTGTAGATTATTGTGATGTTAGCAGCAGCTGTTCGAACGGTTTGATTCTGACGGCACCCATTCACTGCAAAAGGATTCACTGGTGAGCAAGTGATGTAATGTTACATTTTTTCCATATCTGTTCTGATGAAGAAACAAAGACAACATCATCTTCAGCAAATATTCATTTTTAGGTGAACGGTTCCTTTAATTACGACGTGCTTCGCAACATATTTAGTCTTTAATTCAGCACTCAATGATTTTAGGAACTTCTGTGTACAATTTTAATAAGATAACAGCAACATATCGTGGTGTGCAATTTTCGTGCAGTACTGACAATGATAATAAATACAAATGGATATGTAATTTCAAGCATATACTGTGTAGCTATGACACGACGCATGAGTTTGGAACCCATATAAGGCACATCCACATAACCTCCCATTTTTTTCTTCCTGAGTCCATCACAATCGTAATATGCACAGTGAGGAAGCTGGCCAGCTGGACTGCTTTAAACAGGTACAAAAAGCAGAGGTTGCAGTGGCAACTCTCCTACAAAGGTGTCACATCACATTAGCACAGGTAATAAAGACCACCAAGGGTGCTCTCAGAAGAACACTGATTATCTCTAGATAGAGTACTAGCATTTCATAAGCCCTGATGAGGAAAAAATAGTGCCAAAGGGGGCCATTTTTTTTCATTAGTGTAATTTCCTTTTTCATCAGATTCTCATTGAACACTTCATTAAACAAGAGTCAGCCTTGGTGTCTTTTTGCATTGCTTGCTATACTAAGTTAAAGAAAAAATGCATTTGCTACTTGTGTATAAAGCTAATACCACAGACATTCCATGTTTAATGCGAATACATGAGGTAAACAAATAATAAATAAATAATAGAGAAACTGAAAGACAAGTAGAACACTATATGAAGTGTTCATAGGTTCACGTGTGAAACCTCATATAAATACTGCCAGGGTAACGTTAAAAAAATAAGCATATGTTGGTTAGGTGTTTTGACGCTGGGATGCTGGTTTAAGCTGGTCCTTTGCTGGTTTATGCGGGTCCTTTGCTGGTTTAAACTGGTCCTTTGCTGGGTTATGCTGGTCCTTTGCCAGCACATGACCCGCATAAACCAGCAAAGGACCAGCTTAAACCAGCAAAGGCCCAGCATAAACCAGCAAAGGACCAGCTTAAACCAGCAAAGGCCCAGCATAAACCAGCAAAGGACCAGCTTAAACCAGCAAAGGCCCAGCATAAACCAGCAAAGGACCAGCTTAAACCAGCAAAGGCCCAGCATAAACCAGCAAAGGACCAGCTTAAACCAGCAAAGGCCCAGCATAAACCAGCAAAGGACCAGCTTAAACCAGCAAAGGCCCAGCATAAACCAGCAAAGGACCAGCTTAAACCAGCAAAGGCCCAGCATAAACCAGCAAAGGACCAGCTTAAACCAGCATCCCAGCGTCAAAACATACCTAACCAGCATATGCTGTTTTTTTCAACAGGGAATTAATTTGATTTAGTACTCAAATAGCTCTGCCTTGTGTGTGATATCATTAATTAGCATGATGGGATGTGCCCGTTACATTATGAGTGCAGTTAAAATGCTACATGACCATCTTTCAGCTTCTCGTGAATGTGGTGGTGTTCGGAATGGAATACTACTATACCGCATACAATGTAGTTTATTAAAAACAGTATACTAAGCAATTTTCTGTTGTCTACGATGGATGTTAAAATCCATACGACATCCAATTGTCAACTCTGAAATAATTACAACTATTCTGCATTTCTTATTTTGTTCAGTCTGATCAGCTAATCAATTGAGAGAGAAATGACAGTTGATACTGCTATTGGTTCAGTCGTAACACTGGAAACACAAGGTCAAGTCAAGCCTACTGCATTAAAGTACTGCACACTTGGTACACAAAATGGTACGAGTATGGTAGTATGCCATTCCGAACATACCTTGGGTTTGCAAGAATCCAAACATGTCTTTCATGCCTGAGAGTCATACGGTTTTAAAACATACAATAATTGTATTTGTAAACAGACTTACTGAGTATGGCACTTAATGTAGCAAATTACCACATCAATCATTGGACACAACCATGCTGTTTGTAATACTTTTTATGGATGATCATCATGGATCACGTTTTCATGAAAAACCATCCAAATTTATATCAACCAGTTGTTTGTAAAATCACAATTTTGCAGACCCTGTTTTTTGGCCTGGGAAAACTGAATGGTTTTGAAACTTTTCTCGCAACTCTTCATGGAATGAGCTCTTGGAGCTCTGCATCGCTCAGTTCATTCACTGTGACAATGTGGTCGAGGTGTTGAAGATAACGTTCTTCATCCTGCATGAAGTGAGGAATCCTAGTTCCATTTAGAACAGCCAAATACCGAAGTCTGTCCACATCTTCATAGGAAACCTAAAAACAGGAATTACATACATTGGTATGTATATTCATTATTAACTGAAAAAAATAATTTTACTTTAAAAACATGAGTGTGAATAGGACCTGCCTTGCCAAGAGCGGTTAATATCTTAAAATCAATGTTTCTCCTGTGGCGTAAAATCCTTAAAATTCCATCAAGGTAGACCTGATCTTTACTGAAGCAACCTGTATACACACACATATGCAAAAAACATATATACATATATAAACATATATTCCACATCCACACACCGTCTTAATCAATTTCCTTTTTATTAAAGGAAATTAAAGTCTAAAAAATGTCATTTGTTTTTAAAGATTTTATTAACTATAAAACTTTGTTGTCAGTTGACAGCAATATTACCCCAACAAGCCAATAAAAACATCTCAATTGCATTGTCTGTAAATTTGCAACAAATAAATGTACAGAGGTCCTATTTTTTATTAGTTGCCTATAGAACATTCTCAAAACGACCTAAGAGGACAGTTAAAAAGGGCTTATTCAAAAGACAGTTATTCCAAATGGTACCATAATAAAGCCAGGTATCTGCAGTATTTTTAAAATCAAATTTAAGACCTTTAAAGACCTTTTTAAGACCTTCAGTCTTGAAAAAAGTGATTGGTCTTCAAAAAAAAAAGGGATGAGTCAAAAGTATCAATTATTATATTAATTTAAACAATTATCAATCAATTAGGCTATTATATTATATAGCATATAAATATATCTTAGTGTCTTGATTGTTTAGATTTTTATAATGCATTAGCTTCTTGTCGATCCACCGGTTCACATTTAAAAATATGTGGCTCGAGCCCAGTGGCACATTAATATAGCTTTTTATATATAGGCTACCGTTAAAAATCAGTTAAGATTTTTAATGATTTTTACTGGAGTCTCTTATGCTCATCAAGGCAGTATTTATTTGATCAAAAATACAGAAATAAACCAGTAATATTCAGAAATATTAAATATTGGTTTCCTAATTTAATATAGTTTAAAATACAATTTATTTCTGTGACGCAGCGCTGAATTTTCAGCATCATTACTCCAGCCTTCAGTGTCGCATGATTTTTCAGAAATCATTCTAATATGCTGATTTATTAACAGTGTTGAAACTGTTGTGCTGCTTAATATTTTTTTGATAATATTGTTTTATATTTATTTAATATTTGGAACCTGTGATACTTCTTTGATTCTTTGATGAATAAAAGGATAAAAAGAATAGCATTTATTCAAATACTAATGTTTACTGTTTATCCTTTTAACACATCCTTGCTGAATAAAAGTATTAATTTCTTGAAAAAGACACAATTTACTGACCCCAAACTTTTGAATAGTAGTGTAAATTGTAACACAAAATTTCTATTTTGAATAAACACTGTTCTTTTTAACTTTTTATTTATCAATGAATCCTGAAAAAAAGTATCACAGGTCCCCCCAACAAAATGAAGCAGCACAACTGTTTCCAACATTGATTATAAATCAGCATATTAGAATGATTGCTGAAGGAAGACTGGAGCAATAATGCTGAAAATTCACCTTTGTTTCACAGGAATAAATTATATTTTAATGTTTATTAAAATATAAAATTGTTATTTTAAATTGCAATAATATTTCACAAAATTACGTTTTTTTTGTTGTATTTTTGATCAAATAAATGCAGCCTTGATGAAAGAAACTTCTTTAAAAAAACTTACTGATCCCAGACTTTTGAAGAACGAAATTGCTTCAAAAGATGAAAAAATAACCACTTTTGCCTTAATAATAGACATAATGAGTGCTACAGTTGTTTTTGCTGATGTGCAACCTATTCATATATGTTAACATCTCAAAAAATGTGTTTTAGGGTTTCATGACATTAACATTCTGACATGTCTTAGCATGTTGTTGGGTATGGTTGCTAGCTTTAACATGTTTCAGATATGGGTGCGTCTCAATCAGGTGCTAGGCTTTTATAGTGATAGATAGATCAGAGAATGCTGGCTTTCTCAAGTCAACATAATAAAATGACACCACATATTAGAAATGTTTCTCAGTTCTATTCTTAGCGATTCGTTTCACCTGGTTTCGAGGTATCTGTCTGTCCTCGTTTAGCGCGGAGGCAGTATTCCCAGCGTACAGCAGGATCTTGGACAAAGCGAGCAATATGGCTGAACAGTTGGCTGAAGCTCATGTTTGTGGCATGGTATACCGTATAGTATAGCAGAGCGGCTCGCCACAGGAAGGGCTGTTTCCGTAGCAACACACTGTGAAGACTAGCAAGCCCCTCTTCAGTAGGATTAGCTGGTTTCAGTCCAAACTGCTTTCTCCCAACAGAAGTGGCCCATGGCTGCATGCTGTTATTCACACCCCGCAAGTAATGTGTGCCTGGGAGTGAAAGTCATATAATTGCTGGAAGGGCAGGATTTGTAGACTAAAGACTATGAAATTAACATCAAGAATGGTCAGCTATCAACTAGATTCAACCAGAAGAATGTCAATAGAATACAATATTTCTTGTATAGCAAGATCAATGTCCTAACCAGCTGTGACCCAGCAAAAACAAGTGATTTGCCCGCCGAGACCAAATGCAAAAATGCTACACAATATGACACATTGACCACCAATCAGAACATAAGTGATATTGAATTAATTATATTCGAATTTTAAATGCATAAGTTCAGTTAGGGTGAAGAAAAGCGTTTGGCTTCTCTCCTGAGGCCACAAGAGGGCGCATCGAGCAAAATATTATTAATGAATGTTTATTCAAAGCATCAGGTAACACGACTATCTGTGGAAAAAAGTGCATAATGTTTAAAATAATGTTTATAAACCAATTATAATTAAGTTGCTTAAACAACTATAAACAAAACAGCATCATGGTATGTATGCATAATTTAATACAAAGGGCCGAACACCAATCACACAGAGAACATTTTTCATTTAAAAACATGAGTTGCAGTGGGATGGGGAAAAAACCTGCCATAAAGTCTTAAGATATGTTTTTTCAAAGTTGAACTTGCATTAATTTTACATGGCTTTCTAAACATGCGGCTCTTTTGTGCGAGATGCGAGTGCAACGGTGATAGATCTCCCTCTAGAAAATGCACGAAATATGCATTCTGTGTGAACGGCTTGGTTTCAGTTTTGACGTAAAAAAGATCTTCTTCACATTGATGTTCTCTTTTCCCGCGATATTTGTAATTAACAACACAGCAGCGCCGCATCTAGTGGCTTCAACTGGATAGGTTAACAAAAACATTAAAATGCAATGACACTTACGTCGTCATCGCATCTCGTGTGACTGATAAGGCTGCCTCCTTAACGCACACCTAAAATTCGAATGCATGTTTTTGCATTAGTTGGTTGTTGGTCACAGAGCTTATTTTCTGCCATAATGCAACGTTTTTGCATTCGAATGTGGATTTTTATTTTAAATTCGACGAATATTCGAAATAAGAATTTTTTGACAGCCCTAGTAGTAACAGTAGCTAAATGGGACAACAGAGGTCCTCGGGGACATTAAACATAATTTTGCTAAACTGGAAACTACTCCCTAGTCTGCTTTCACAGGCTCTTATCATCACATTCTTGCTAACTTATATTTTGAGGGAAATGTTTTTTTAGATAAAGACTTAAAGAGTTGTCGGAGGCTTAATGGTAGTGACACTGAAGTCTTGCAAATGTGGTGTAGTTTGTTTATAGCCTACATTTGTGACCCTGGACCACAAAACCAGTCATAAAAACATTAAAATGCAATGACACTTACGTCGTCATCGCATCTCGTGTGACTGATAAGGCTGCCTCCTTAACGCACACCTAAAATTCGAATGCATGTTTTTGCATTAGTTGGTTGTTGGTCACAGAGCTTATTTTCTGCCATAATGCAACGTTTTTGCATTCGAATGTGGATTTTTATTTTAAATTCGACGAATATTCGAAATAAGAATTTTTTGACAGCCCTAGTAGTAACAGTAGCTAAATGGGACAACAGAGGTCCTCGGGGACATTAAACATAATTTTGCTAAACTGGAAACTACTCCCTAGTCTGCTTTCACAGGCTCTTATCATCACATTCTTGCTAACTTATATTTTGAGGGAAATGTTTTTTTAGATAAAGACTTAAAGAGTTGTCGGAGGCTTAATGGTAGTGACACTGAAGTCTTGCAAATGTGGTGTAGTTTGTTTATAGCCTACATTTGTGACCCTGGACCACAAAACCAGTCATAGGGGTTCATTTTTTTAAATTGAGATTTATACATATAAAGCTGAATAAATAAGCTTTCCATTGATGTATGGTTTGTTAGGATAAGACCATATCTAGCCGAGATACAACTATTTGAATTTCTGCAATCTGAGGGTGCAAAAAATCTAAATATCGAGAAAATCGCCTTTAAAGTGGTCCAAATGAAGTTCATAGCAATGCATATTTTTAATCAAAAATCTAGTTTTGATATATTTACGGTAGGAAATTTACAAAATATCTTAATGGAACATGATCTATACTTAATATCCAAATGGTTTTTGGCATAAAAGAAAAATCTATTATTTTGGCCCATGCAATGCATTTTTGGCTATTGCTACAAATATACCTGTGCAACTTATGACTGGTGTTGTGGTCCAGGGTCACATTTAGCTTTTACGTGCAAAAATCATAAACTTTTGTTGGTCACAGAGCTTATTTTCTGCCATAATCCAAAAGTCAGTGGAACATCCTATTGGGTATTAGTCAAGGAAACCTGGGGTAGTGCTATCTGGGCTGGCCTTCAAAAAAAAAAAACACCTTCACAGCAGCACTCTCTTATGTCAAGCAGGATTTTTACCTTACTATAGGATTAGATTTGACTATATATAGGGTTACCTTGAACTACACAACAGCAATACGAATGAAATGACTTTTAAAAAAATGTCACTTGTCACAGTCAGACTGGTTAGGACAAAACAAATCGGTTCAGTATTAGTGTTTGATATATAATTTGAAGTGTGTTAAAGTTCATACCAATCTCGTGTCTAAGCATGCCCTCAAGCCAGTGTTGCCTTGCTCCTGACATGTTAATAGTTAGTGTTGGTCGACATCTCTCCACCATCATTACTGCCTGGGACAGAAGCTCATCGGAGAGACTTACAACCACCTGGTGACAGAATCCGAGATTACTATTTCTTTGTTATTTTCAAAACACTAATGCACAGACACTTGAACTTGGATATCCACACACCTCACCAACACAGCCCTCCTTCTGTAGGTACTTGCGTGTGGCTGCCCACACTTGACTCTTCGGTAGCAAGCTGCCCCCTGTGACTTCTTCAAAGTTTTCATAGGTCTCATACTTCCTCAGCACACACTCCATAATCCCAACTGCCTAGAAAGAGGCATGAGGTGAGACAAATGGCAACAGTTTCAGGACTTAAGCCCTGTTCACACCAAGAACGATAACTATAAAGATAACGATATTAGCGTCCACACCAGCGAACGATATCGTCTGTTTATTCTAAAGGCCCGTTCACACCAAGGACGATAACTATAAAGATAACGATAAAGATATAGTTCTAAAAATCGTTCTCAATATTAAAGAATAGCAGAGTCCACACCACAACTATAACGATAAAGACAAAGAGAAACGATATAGTTGGAATCACTTTCAAACTGATTTTTCTCCAGCTGATGACAACATTGTTGCCGTTGGCCTCACTGTGCGTGCAGATGCTCTCTGTTCTGTTCACTCTACACAGTAATCTAGAAACAATGTGAATGAACACCACAACAGCTTAAGCAGCAAACTTTGCAAAACACAAAATGTATGTCACTACCAAAACTTTTGGCCACAACTGTAGAAATTATAGATAAAAATGGTTAAAGCTCTTTAAAAATTCAGTATTTTACTTGTATAATTTCAAGCTTATTAGAATATTGCATCATTAGCTTTGCAACGTGCAAACATGTAAACTCTACAGAAATCAACTGTAATTGGAGTCTCTCACGCGCTATTTATAAGGCACACAGAGTTGCTCCCTACATAGAGTGTTCCAAATCGGTCACTTATGAGGTTTCTATTTCCGTTAAGTTGCTACCTTAAGGTGCAGTCACTTTATTGAAACGTCTGTAAAAATGAGTGGGCAAAAAGGGTCCATTGTCTATTGTCAATACTGTAGTAATGTATGAAGCGCTGCTCACACAGAAGCCCCTTTCAAACCAAGCTGCTTACTGTTGGTCAACGTGGCGAAACAGCAATATCTAAATAAGGGGAGTGTTCCCACTCATGTTTTCTTATTGAAATAATTGGATTTTTTCATGAAAATTCACAGAACTTAAATGTGACTGCAGTTGACACTGACAGTAAGGTGGCTCACTGGACCTAAACTTGTGTATTTTTGATATAAAACATACCTGGGACAGAAAGAGACTGGATCCCTCTCTGTACTTCTCCAAAACACTGACAGGCTCTGGGGAGGCATACTCAAACTGGGGCTCATACTGATAGTCAGAATGAAAAAAGGTCTGACGCTCCTGTTCCAGGTTTACGGGACGAAGAGCCACAAGCAGGCACGGCCCACGAGGTGTTGATGGCGAAGGAAGTGGAGCGATACCCCTGGCAATATGTGGCAAGGAGGTTGCAGGTCTCATTTGACCCCTGCCAGCACGTGGGGGTGTCGTGGAGTTCATTGTACATGTGCTCTCACTCCGGCGAAGCCAGTTCCCTGGCCCCAAACTAAGGCTTGTCAGGCTTCGCATGGGTGGAGAAGGGCCACCACTACGCCACGGTGGCTGTATCACCTTCTGCACTGGCTGTGTTGCTCTAATTCGCTGTGGTTTTATTTCCAGACTAAGTGGCCTTCGACAAGGTAGCGGTTTGGAAGGTTCCCTTGGCTGCGCAGATTCTCCTTTATTTCTACCTTCTGTCTTCTGGAGTCTTCGTTGAACCTGGGAGCAGCCATCCCAAGTGGTACAAGGCTGCGTGTGAGGCCCATTGTGGGTCGATTGGTCTCTTTGGGTGATACTGCTGGTCCTGACTGGTTTGGGGTTCTCTGTGCTGGGCTCTGGTTTTAACATTTCTGAGACATTCTTTGCGAGCCCTCCTCCATTAGCCTGCTCCATGCAGTTCTCACCCAGATCCAGCACCATTGCTACATCCACGCCCTTGTCCACCAATGCTGCGCACTTGAAGAGAAAAACATACCTCCACTTCCTGATTCAACAGCACATAAAAACAGTACGTTTAAAAAGATTTGACACATAAGGATTTAAAACTCTTTATGCAAACAAATGATTTAGAATTGACAAAAAATACTTTTGGGACGGGGACACATCTTGCTATAGTCCAATTAATGGAGAATTAATTTACTCCAAATGAATGAATTTGGTTGATTCTTATAATTATTATGCATGCCGTTTCATAACCTCATATTAATTTAGAGACTAGATGTGAATATTTGTACTTTTAGAGATGCATCTTTCATACAGCAGGGGCTTTTAAAATATATAGTAAATAGTACGGTAAATGTAACATATTCGAAAAAACTTTTATCAGTTTAAAACCTTGTCAGAAACTTATGAAGGAATCTGAAGGAATGTTTTTATTTATTTATGCATTTATTTTTACTATTATACTATTTATTTTAAGTCTGATTGGATACTGTACCATCTTTATCAGATCTACTATTGGGATACGGTCTTGCTATTGGCCAATAAAAGTAAACTATACAGCGAACTTTAAGTATTTTACAATTTTGAAAGATTTTTCTACATTTACATTTTTTCAAAAAATTTGTATATTTATTTTGATGTCATAAAAGAGCATGTATTCCATTCGAAATTTTAATAGATCTAGTGGGAAACGTTTTATGCATGCTGGAAAAAATCATACAATACACCTCGTTATGGAAATTCCAATAGGATTCCTATTTCTGGCTAATTTTAGAACAATAAAGTGATCTTAGAATAGTGAAGAATAAAGTCAGGCTATTGCTTACAGAAAATTATGTCAGTGCATAACTGATGCATGACATCAACAGCACTTGCACTGCCGATTTACCACGAATGAGCAATTTTAACACATAAAGCAATATGTATAACAGACGCAACACATACCGCGCAGCGCTTCTTTTCACATAAATTAACTTCAGTTCATTTTGGAATTCCGTCCATAATATCAGCAGCAGCTCTTCAACTTCCGTTCGGTAGGTCAAGCGGCTGATATGGAGGAATAACTGTACATGACGCCGGGAATAGGATTGCGATTGGGATGGCTGGGATTGCGTTGCAGCAAATGACGCGCTGGCGCATCTAAATGATCTATTCGCGTCGCGACGCTTTGCTATCAGTGTGCGTAAGCACGTAAGGGAGACCGGGGCACGTTGTCACTTTAATTCCAATAAATGTTTCTCCGAGTAATTTTATTTTTAAATGTCAATTTCTGTGTAGCCACATACAGATAAAGCTGTTGAACCTTTCCATAATCATCCTAAGAAGAAAGATATAGACTCATTCGCGGGGCACGTTGTCACAGTAAACCTGCAGCACTGATTACATTATGATTTGCGAAATAAAATGCAAAGCATTGCAGAAACGTTAAAAAGGATCATTAATGAATTGTTTAAAAATACAGCATAAACATATGTAACCATCTCTGTCCCAGGAACACAGTTCAGTCTACACTCTAAAATAGGGTGACCATACATGCTATTTTCCCAGGATGCGTCCTGTCCAGGATTTCTATATTGCCTAAAATATCTAGGTTTTGGCTTTGTTTGCGTGTGCAGACCGATCGGTGTATGGCATCAAAATACCTCGAGAGCATTTTGAAAGCATAAGGAACCGTCTGTATGGTATTTAGATGTCATACACCGATCGGTCTGCACACGCAAACAAAGCCAAAACCTAGATATTTTAGGCAATATAGAAATCCTGGACAGGACGCGTCCTGGGAAAATAGCATGTATGGTCACCCTACTCTAAAAAATGCTGGGTTAAAAACAACCCAGTGCTGGGTAAAATAGGGACAAACCCGGCAATTGGGCTGTTTTGACCCAGCGGTTGGGTTAAATGTTTAACCCAACATTCTGGGTAGTAACCCAACCGCTGGGTCAAAACAACCCAATTGCTGGGTTGTATTTAACCCAGCATTTTTTAGAGTGTATACATTGACAGTATCAGAGACTCTTTGAATAAGAAAGCTGTAAGAACTTTGAAAGCTTGTGAAGTTTATAATATATTTATTTGATTTTAATATGTATATGTACGTGTATGTATGTATATCTTGTGCACACAGTTCCATCTTATGGTTAAAATGTACCTTAATTTGAATAGTTGGCTCTAGCATGAATCTAGTGTGTTTTTGTTGTGTTCACTTATTACCTAACAGTTGCTACTTCAATTACTTAAAAAAAGAATACATTTATTTATACAAAGAATACATCATAATAATAAAAAAAACTTGAGATTGAGATGAACAAGGGAAGACATACAAAAAAGTAGTAGTGTCATATATTTATTTTTTGTATTTTGATTATAATTAAAATCGAAAATGCATCTTGAACCCGAGTAAAACATGAGTATGAGTTGAACTCATTAAAATGCACAAATTTTAATCTATATATATATATATATATATATATATATATATATATATATATATATATATATATCATAAAAACACAAATCTGTTTATAATTTTCATTTCAACTGGTATAAGTTAAAAATGGTATACCATATCATAAACATTTGCCACGTCATTAACAGCCTGTTAGTAAAGTGCATTAGGTGCATCCCAATTTGTGTACTTATGCACTATTCCATTTTGTAGCATAAAAAAGTGCAGTTTAAATACACAGATGATGCACTTAATTAACCAAGAAAATGAAGTGTGGAATGTTGGACACTTCACGCACTCAACTGTCTGAGCTTTAATTACACAGCGGAGGGGAAGGGCTATCAGAATCCAATGCTGAATGACAAAATAACATTATAAAATTCATACACTATACAGTTAAGTATATGCGTAGTGCATAATGTAATTTTTAACATTTACATGCAAAGTTGAATCCAAAACAAAAGTAAAAATAAAGTTCTCTGGGCTAAAGTCTAAAATAGGTGACAACCCACATTCCCTATGGATTTAATCTGGAATTCAACTCTGATCACTTAATACAGCATGATTCCAAGTGCACAAAGAGCTGTTCTTGCAGCTTCATTTGTATAACTAGCCCTCTATATTTAAAAAGATCAAACAAAAATTCAGTTTATTATTTTTATCTCACCTGTAAAGGCCAGAGGGGAACATTGATGTCTCCATGGACGCCATCGGGCTTAAACATGGACTCTGTTCCCCCAGTGGTGAATGAAAGTATGGCCTTCTTAGCCTGGTGTGAATAGTGAATGACATTTTAATCCGATTAAAATCTGATCACCATTAGAATTACAAAAACAGACTCTTTCCTTGTAATCCGCAATGTCAAGCAAGCAAAACAAGCTTTGACTCTAAAGATTCAGACCTTGAAAATGCCATTGTCATACATCTTCTGCAGGGTGAAGGCAAATCCTTGAGTTAAGACTCTGTCTATCCAGCCCTTCATGATGGCAGGTATACTAAACCAGTAGAGGGGGAACTGTAAATATTATCCAAATCATATTATTTTCTCAGATCAAAGTAAAATGTAAACTCTGACATTTGTAACTGTGCAGCACTGGGAAACTATTACCTGAAAGATAACCAGCTCTGCCTGCTCCAATTTATGCTGTTCTTCTGCAATGTCATCACTTAAACGACCGTCTTGCCATGCAACCATCATCTCATTGTTGTATATAAAGTGCTCAGGATTCTTCAGATCACCTGCAATATTTACAGTAAAACAGTGGTCTAACAGTTCACTAATAATTGCAACTGCAGTGCACTTTTAAGAACCTATAGCCATAGTAGCATTTTAATGTAGGTGCACTTTGTATTTTCAGCAAATTCCTACCCTTAATATCCTCTGCAGTTGCTGAGGCTTTGAAGTTCATAGCATATAGATCCGACACTAGGACTTTATAGCCTTGCTTTGTCAGAGCCTGAACCGCTACATCCCGCGCAGCAGCGTTGAATGAGGCGGGACTCTGGTGGGCATAAACAATCAGTGCTGTCTTCTGTGCTGCTTACATACATACATAAGGGGAAAGAGAAAGAGTTCATTGGTATTTGAGATCATTTACCCACAGGATGGGTTGTGGCACTTCAACCAATAGTTTTCCTGTAACTGTACTGTAGGCTCTAGGCCAGGGATCCTCAAATCTGGCCCACGAGATCCACTTTCCTGCAGAGCACCTGAGCATGCTGATCAATGTCTTCAGGATCATTAGTAAATCACAGGTAGGCGAGTTTGATCAGGGTTGGAGCTGAACTCTGCAGCGCATGGGCCCTCCAGGACAAGATTTGAGGAACCCTGCTCTAGGCTGTTGACAAAATGAGAGCTGACGAATTTCCCTTTTCCCTTATCAACTTCTGGTTTTTATTGACTAGCCAGATTACACAAAATTTGATGACAATGCACAGGTTTTGAAACTAAAACTATACACATTCTATTTTCTAGCAGTGGCATTCCGTCCATATAAACTGCGAACCCAGGCTGTCTTGAGAGAACGAGTTCACGGGCTAATATATAAACATGATTATAAGTTGATCCCTTGTCGTTTGTGATGTAACTTAAATCTTAATAAAGTGTTGGGAATAAGCATGTAAAATTATTTATTTGAAAACAACGGTAATTTTCTAAGTCAGTTGCGGTTGCTTCCGGGCGAGTGGATTTCAGGATTGTAGCGCGTTCTCAGTGATTTGCTGGTCTGCGGGAGATTTCATGCGCAAGGTAAGCTGTCCGCAAAGCGCCAGCCCAAGCGGAAAAATGTGCTGTTGCCGTCAGATCTCGATTGCCGAAACTTGACCAAATCATATAAAAAAAACATCATAACTGTATTTTTCCCGCATACTTGTGTCGCTTACAATTAAAGTAATTGATTGAAGATCAGAGGTAATTTTCTAAGTCAGTTGCGGTTGCTTACGGGCGAGTGGATTTCAGGATTGTAGCGCGTTCTCAGTGATTTGCTGGTCTGCGGGAGATTTCATGCGCAAGGTAAGCTGTCCGCAAAGCGCCAGCCCAAGCGGAAAAATGTGCTGTTGCCGTCAGATCTCGATTGCCGAAACTTGACCAAATCATATAAAAAAAACATCATAACTGTATTTTTCCCGCATACTTGTGTCGCTTACAATTAAAGTAATTGATTGAAGATCAGGCCCTTTCTTTCAGAACATGCAACACAACTCAAGTTCAAGCTCTTGTTCTATCCAGGCTGGACTATTGCAATGCTCTCTTGGCAGGTCTTCCAGCCACTTCTATCAAAACTCTACAATTAATCCAAAATGCCGCTGCAAGATTAATCTTTAATGAGCCGAAAAGAACGCATGTCACACCTCTGTTCATCAATTAGCTCTGGCTACAAGTAGCTGCTCGCATTAAATTCAAGGCATTAATGTTTGCCTACAAAACCACCACTGGCTCTGCACCCATTTACCTAAATTCATTACTTCAGAGTTATGTGCCTTCTAGAAGCTTGCATTCTGCAAGAAAAAAGCGTCTGCTAAATGTAAATGTAAAGTGCTTTTCTGAATTTATTGTTGTTTGCAAGGTTACTTGGCAATATTTTAAAGATATTATTATTATTTTGTTTATTTAATTTCAATTGTTGTTTTTTTATGTTTTGCATGGTCTATTATTGGAGTAGTGTCACTCGGGTGGGAGTTTTAACTCCTAATTCACTGGGAATAAAAATGAATGAATGAATGAATGAATGAATGAATCATTCAGTCGATGCAGAGACATATAGCATGGGGGTATCCCCCATCTCCCCGCGTGCCCCCTCAGATTTGTGAGGCAAGTGGATTTTGAATGCAGCTTACAAAAGACAAAAAATAGCCGATTAATATTTTCTATATTAAATACAATCACACCGGCGTGATTAGAACGTTCAGTCCGTCATATCATCAGCTGCTAAATTCAAATCTGCATTCGCTGGCTGGCGCTGAGCCAGAGACAGATGCGTTTTTACAGCACTGCGCATTAACCAATCACACACGATGCTGTTGAGCTTATGAATGCAATGACCAATCAGAGGTGTTCAGATGAGTCATCGCTAAAATGGCAGCGCTTTCTTCCCTCGCTCGCTCACTGAATTCCTCTTTCTGGCGAATTCTCTCGTCAGAAACAACAAAGTGCAATTGTTTGTAGGAATCTGTAAGATATTAATTTCATAGTGTAAACAGCTTCAGTGATTTTAATGGGAGTTTTTGAGAGTGCTTGAACTAGACTGTCAGTGAAAATGTTCTTTGCTCTCTCTCTGTACAATGAAAGTGTTATGATTAGTAGCCTAACTTGCAATGTTTTTATTCACATTAACTTTCAATGTTAAATTCACATTAAATATAAACTCAGTCGTATTAAAAATATGTTATGGCATGACACCCATATCTGTTAATTAAGTAAACAGACAGGTTTTTATGCATAGTTAATATATTAGCCTACATTGTTAGGTTACCTTGACCATCATAGATCAACATAATCTATAAAGGTGAGAATCAAGATATTTCATGATACATTTAATGCGTTTGGGGATGTAAATTAAACATAAGTGCTGTTGTGGCTGTGTGTCACATGACGACCCCCCCACAACTCGTGCCCCTTCAAAAATGATGAGTGCATGACGCCCCTGCCCCACACCCTCTGAATATTACGTATCATAAAGTAACTACGTTATTTGGGGGTTTTTACTCGGAAAAGCAGCTGTTTTCTAGCATTCGAATAACTACCTGAAACTAGGCTATAGAAAAAGGATTGGAGATGAATTTCCTTTACAAATAAAGAAGGAATGTGCATACTTTTAAATCGACACCTGCCACGGTGTTTTTCTCTTTGAGTGTGTCTTAAAAGCGATGAGGAGGGGGGCTTAATCTTATCACTCAGCATACCCGGGGGTCATATGATGCGATTTCAAGTTTTCCTTTCTCTTTGGAGTGTTACAAGCTGATTGTGCATAGATAAGATCCCTGAAGTTGCAAAGACTAAAGTCTCAAAACCAAAGAGATATTCTTTATCAAAGTTAAGACTGCCACGCCCCCCTAAAACGGCTCATTCTAACACGCCCCCACATATCTACCTTACTATGTGAGAAGATTTGCATAATGCCGCCCAAATGTTCACGCAAAGAAAGAAGGCGTGGTTTCAGTAACCGCAGTTAGTGTTGATGCAGCCATGTCAGGGAGACGCTGTGTGTTTCTAGGCGAAAGCAAAAGCACTTTATTTGGCCTTCCGAAAGTAGATGCATTTAGAAATCTTTAAGATTACTTACAACAGAACAGCAATGCATTTTATGGACGACCGTTTCGTGAACCTAGGAGAGGAGGTAATTCTGACTTTGCTATGACAATCTGGCGCTTCTGAATCAGCTACTGTTTTGTTATTAGTTTAAGTATTTGCTATTGACTGTTCAAATGCGGAGTTTTGCGCATCGTGCGTGTGTGTGTGTGTGCGTGCGAGTGAGCGAGAGCGAGAGAGAGCGAGAGCGAGAGAGAGAGAGAGACAGCGAGACATCACAGTGGAGACAGCTGTCTTAACCGTGGCGCTTGATCAAATAAAATAACACTCTTAGCAGTGCTATATAAACTATGGTAACACTTTATAATAACCTTCATTAATAAATTATTAACAAACATTATATAATGCTTAACAGATCAAAAATCTACAAATGATTTTAAGAGAAACTATACAATGATTAAAAGCTTTTTAGTGATTTTAAGCACTTCACAAACAAAATGTATGAGTTCCAGCTGATTAAAACAAATGCAAGAATGTTCTATTAGGAGCTGTCAAATCTATTAGCATATTCCTGCAAGGCGTAAAAATAAGACATTGAAAATGTAATACTAAAAACACCAAAACTGGTTTGTCAAGGAGGTTGGCATCTTTGTGTGCAAGGGAGTTGAAAATCAGGTAGAGCAGCAAAGAAGCCAGAGGCCCAGAGTGGTATAAACGGTTAGAATGTTTGTGGTGCATTGGCTCAGTCAAACTGTAATTGAACCTCAGGTGTAAATGCAACTGAACCCAGTCCAAAAGGGGGACTATACGTGTCACATGAGCCAGCTTGGTGTCTGCAAATTTCCATTGT
>NW_015505951.1:461146-461744 GCF_001515645.1 Sinocyclocheilus grahami
TTTTTTTTTTTTTTTGGTCAATAAAATGGAAGTCAATGGTCACCAAAACTGACTGGTTACCAACATTCTTCAAAATGTCTTCTTTTGTGTAGAATAAAGTCATACCGGTTTCGTTGAATAAATGACAGAATTTGTATTTTTGGGTGAACTATCACTATAAACTATTACTATACAAAATGCTATAATCAATTCTTTACAGTAAAACACTAAACGGCTGATTAAATTATTTAAACAAATTAAAATACATACATAAGAGTATAAATTTCTCACCCATTTCTCGTTGCCTGCAGTCTCTAATTGTGCACCAGGACAGAGGAGAGAAGCCTTTAGCTTTACAATGAGCCGCTCTTATAAGCTTGCACCAGTCCTCGCGTGCGAAGCAGTCTCTCAGGTTTCAGTCTCTGTTATTGTATAACCTGTAAGTGGGTGGGATGATTGATTGGTCATTCTAGATATATTCATGAAGAATAACATCTGAACAGACATCTTGGTGACAATCTAGTTGCACGCATTGCGTGTTAAAAGAATGCAGCTCTGGTACTTTGCTTCAGGGTGTCATACACATGCATTCTCATTGTATACTAACTTATGAGATATG
>NW_015505951.1:462066-462305 GCF_001515645.1 Sinocyclocheilus grahami
ATACGTGTCACATGAGCCAGCTTGGTGTCTGCAAATTTCCATTGTCATGACTATCTCTTTGGCTACCTGTATACACATTTTTTTTAATTAGTTCCTGCTAGAATTCTTTTTTTATGTTTGTCTCACTTGGCGGCCACACCCAGGCATGGCCATTTCTGGTTAGGTGAAAAGGCAAGAGTCTTAACAACACTCCAATAAGTTTTAAAATACATGCAAATATATATATATATATATATATA
>NW_015505951.1:463901-464510 GCF_001515645.1 Sinocyclocheilus grahami
AGAGAGAGAGAGAGAGAGAGAGAGAGAGAGAGATTCCTGTAAAATATATAAACATCCTTAAAACAAGCTACATTTTTTGTTTATTTGAGAATAAAAACTGTGCATTAAAATGCAGTTTTAGAGAATATGGTGAATAGACTAACAGCAAAGCACGACAACTGCTGAAGAGGGAAACAAAAAGAAGAATATGCTGTTTAATATTATTACAATGAGATTTTTATTTATTGTACATTTATGTGATTACATTTACAGTTAAATGTTTTTGTTTTATTTAAAAGCACTAGGTGTCATACTTTGACAATAAAGCTGCACCAGTTTGCCACTGTGGTTTGGGGTCAATGAGTGTTTGAGTGGAAAAAAATGTAGCCTAATATATAATAATATGTCTTCCTTTTTATCTGTAGCCTGTATAGTGTGGCATTTAGCTGTTGGTATTGTGTGACATACACTTGTTCAGATATTTACTCGAAAGCGAGACAATAAATAATGAATGATTATTAATAATACATTTCTGCAGTGAGAACTATTGGATTCTAACCTGTTTATTGTCAACAATGATTTATCATTTTATGTGTACGAGCGCGTCGTAGCTACAATAGATGTTGAAGG
>NW_015505951.1:465061-466285 GCF_001515645.1 Sinocyclocheilus grahami
GGAACTGAGAATTTCAGTTCACGCTCCTTGTATTTCAGCTGGTTTCATGGGGTATATATATATTTTTTAAAAAGGTAAATATAGTTACAGTGTTGCACAAACTACATTTGTTTATCATTTCCTAACAGTTTATAATGTTTTTTTAATTAGTTTACAGTGCACGTTTTGTGCAGTCGTCCCTGACTGAATGATTGCAGGCATTCTTTGTGTAATGTTAGGATAAAGCACAGCAAACTTCAGCTAGTTGTAGCCTATACATTGATTTCAGTTCTTTGTGCCCTTCATTTGTAGCTTGCGATGCTTTAAAACGGTGTCTGTTATTAGTGGTTATCATTTGTTGAATACATCACTGCCTGCAACAAATGAAATAAACCTATAAACGTATCTGTGGACTTTATTATTATTATTTTTTTTGTATGCTGGTGTGATGATCCATGTCTTAACATTCTCCATGTTAGGGTTAGGGTTAGGTTAGTGAATTTTATCTGTTTGTGAATTATCTGCTGTCTGGTTGTAAACTATGATACAATCATACACTGCTGCAAAAACATGTTGCTGAAATTTCTTTCTTTTTTTCATGTTTCCAATTTCCAATTTTTACAAACAAATGTAAATTTACCAATTAAGATTAACACAAGGTTTATGGTTCCATTTGCACAGTGAAACCAACAATCCCAGAACACCTGGATGACGCAACTACCATTTCACATGTTTATTTTTATGCTCTTCTGTTACCTTTTAAGGTTTAAAACTGTCATATTCTGGCAATGAATGAAATGACATTCACCACCATATCAGTGGCCTAATAAACATTTTGCAACCTACACTGATGTTATTCTGTGTCATCTGTTCTTTGACCATGTGTTGCACTGTACCTGGATGATACACGATGATCATTGATACAAAAAACACTCATGCAACATTATTTATAGTCTAAGTCATAAAGTTTCATAAACATATATAATCTTAATTAGGCTTTTTTTCTACATAAACTGTTCCCTCCTGGTGGAATGACCTGCCCAACTCAATTCGAGCAGCTGAGTCCTTAGCTATCTTCAAGAAACAGCTAAAAACACATCTCTTCCATCTATATTTGACCCTCTAACACTTGCACTCTCTATTCGTTTTCCAACTGCTTGTGTTCTTTAAAAAAAAGGCCTCTAACACTAGCTTTCTCTATTCTTTTTCTATTCTATCTACTTGTTTTCTTTTTGTTGTGTATGT
>NW_015505951.1:466385-470864 GCF_001515645.1 Sinocyclocheilus grahami
AATCCAGGAAAATGTTAGTCATGGAGGATGCGATTAATAAAGTCAAGTTTTCCTGAATTTTGAGCATGAATCACTATTGAATCCTTGTTACAAATTAAAAAGATGTATGCACCAAAACAAGACAACATAGGAGACAAGAGAGTGTGATGTTAACGTCCTTGTAGAATCTGCTGTATAAAAATGACATAATAAAGCTAAAAAAATAAATAATTCTTCACTTGATTCTGGCATTTGACACATGACATTAACATTCAAAAGTTTAGGATTACTATGAATTCTTTTTTTTTAAAGAAATTTATATTTTTGCTCTTCAAGAATGCATCAATTTAATAAAAATGACAGTAAATACATTTATAATGTAAAAAAATTGTATTTCAAATAAATGCTGTTCTTCTGAACTTTCCATTCATCAAGGAATCCTGTCGCTGTATAATGGTTTCCACACTTCATTAAGCAGTACAACCATTTTCAACTCTGATAATAATCAGAAATGTTTCTTGTGCAGACAATCAGCATATTAGAATGATCTCTGAAGATCATGAGACACTGAAGAGGAGAACATGACATCGCAGGGGGGAAAAAAACTTTATTTTAAATTGTAAAATTATTCCACAATATTAATGTTTTTTAATATTTTTAATTGATGCAGTTAGTGACATGAACAAAGAACCTTACTAATACAAATCCTTAGAACAGTATTTTATATATAGGAACACTTTCATGCGTGTGTGTGTGGTCTTAGATTCCTATTCATTTTGTAAATACAGCCTAAGCCTAACAGTTAAAGAACAATTACACCAGGATAGATGAAAACGATCCACAAATACAAGTTTATTTCAGCTGTTGTATTTAAATGAAAACAACTAACAACAGATTTACAGTTTTAAAGCATTGCAACAGCACAACAAACTGAAATCAAAGTAATTTACTACTAAGTGTGCTGAATTCCTGCAATCATTCAGTCAGTGACGACTGCACAAAACGTGCAAACTAATGAAAACATTATAAACTGTTACAAAATGATGAACAAATTTAGTTTAGGCATAGGTTTGTGCAACGCTGTAA
Source organism: Sinocyclocheilus grahami (assembly GCF_001515645.1). NCBI lineage: Eukaryota > Metazoa > Chordata > Actinopteri > Cypriniformes > Cyprinidae > Sinocyclocheilus > Sinocyclocheilus grahami. The sequence continues at coordinate 467,451 of NW_015505951.1, forward strand.
AATATTTACCTTTTTTCTTATATCCATATTTATCTCCATGCTGATTGGTCTAAATGTGGATGCTGTGTTGTCATAGTGGGAGGAGACTAGAACAGGCCTAAAGAATAAAGTTAAACATCAACGGTGGTTTTTTACAGCATTATGTGTAACCTAAATGTAACCAAAACCTAATCTAACCCGGTCATAAAACCTACAAGGATCATGCTTAATCTCAAAATAATAATAATAATAAAACCTATAAGGTGATTAGATATTATCGGTTTGCTTGCAATACTGTTCGGATTACAGTGGATAGAGGATGCAAGACCACCAAAGTTCATCGTTAATCAGTTTACAACTTTGTCATTCAGACAGCAGACCAACTATTTTGACAGAGATGCAAGAAACATTATATAGAATATAAATGATGAGGCTTACAGTAGTATTTTTGTGGATACCAGCACACATTGGTCAAAGAAAATGAAACGGCAGATCAAGCCCGGCGCCAGGTGGAAGCATGCTCCCTCAAATGAGTTACTGTGTCCTTCCCCTTCAAAATCAAAAGTGAATGTAAAATGCCAGCCAGCATGTATATGTGATTACATGCTTTTGTGATTGTCAGAGATTGCACACTTCCATTCCACTGTATTGCATTCCATTCTGTTGTAGATAATAGACACTCTGGTCCATGCACCAGTGGTAATGCACCAGTTCACTCGGTGACAATAAACCCTAAAGAAGAAGAAGAAGGTGATTAGACTCAGTGATTAGATTTTGGATTGTTGCCTTGTAAGAACTTGGCACCGTGACACTTCTTTTTCTGGTGTGCATCATAACCTATTCAAAATAAGTGGTTTACCATTGGGTTTAGGTTTCCTGAACAACTTCTGTGAAAGCTGAGTCACAACTAATCAGATAAGAGAGACAAGACTGTTCCAAACATACACATCTGTGCTAGTAATACACACAGTGCAGTCACAATGTTGTGAGTTACAGTACAGGAATGTTTAGCTAACGTGGGGTATTGGGAAGAAATAAACCACATCTGCCACGCTGAACTTGTGGTTACATGAATTATTGATGTAATACATGTTGCAGTATACAATATTAAAATATTTTGAGCTTGTACTAATCTCAAGAGAAGCATTTATCTACCAGAGTGAGCAGTATAGCTGTAGCGCATTTGAGCTGTTAATGAAGTAGGTGGGCTCTGCTATGAATCAATCAGAGAACTATTAGTCAGCTGTCAACATATCTGACTTCATTCCGGCCTTTGCCAGTCAGTGAAATCATACTTTGGCTTTGACTGAAACTTGGATCACAGCATAAGACTGCTACTCCCACCCACTTCGTCCAACTGGGCAGGGTGGGTCTACTCATTAATTGCTCCTCATTAATTGCTCCTCCAGGCAATTACATCTTCTTTGAATACCATGTCCATCACAGTCACTAAACCTGTTAAACTTCATTGTGTTGTCATGTACCTTTCCACCAGGTAAATTGGGCAACACAACCACCTAGACAAATAACATCCACCTAGACAAATCTCAAGCGACTGACTTCCTAACTCTTCCTATCTCATTTGACCTCACAAGACAGCACGCCCCTGCAATACAAAGCAAGCAAAGAATAAGACCTCATGCTAACACTTAACTGCACCACTGACAACCATCTTGTTACTCCACATTTCTCAGACCACTTCTGTTTTCAAATCTCTCACTGCTGCCTTCATGCTCACCACTGACTCCTCCTCTTGTCTCCTTTTGCTGCAACCTACACCTTCTCTGTCTTACACATATTTCCACTTCTCTTCTCAGTGAAGCAACTGACACTCTGGGCCTGTTTACACTTGGTCACTTCATGCGTTTTCTCTGATTGAGCAGGTATCTGATTTGCAGGGTGGAGGAGTAACGGAATACTTGTAACAGCATTACGTAATCAGGATACAGAAATCTAGTAACTGTAATCCGTTACAGTTACATCAAAAAACAAAGTATTCAGATTACAGTTACATTTTGTAAAAAGTGGGAATACTATTAGGATTACATTTGTTTAATTTAAAATTAAATAAATGAGTATTTTGATATAACGCTATATATTTAGTGCTGCATAGTTCCTGGTTCTGTTGACACCTTTTTCACAGTTATTTTGTTTTCAAAGAGGATAAAGGAAATAACATAGTTTTACAGCGTAAGCTATGCATGACGACTCTTGCTTTAACAAAGGCTACTCAACCAACTTGAACATTTGCAGGTATGACTAGCATGGAAATCATCATGTTAGCTCAAATTTAGTGTTTGTGAGTGATTTAAAATTCCATGGTGTGCATGAGTGCAGTTGTAAGTTTTCTAGCGAAAAACGAGTCTGAAAATGTAGAAATTACATGAGAGTCCCCACACCCCAGATCAGGCAATGAAATAAAGGAAGATCATAGCATTTCACATGCATTTCGATATGTAGGCTTATTTTAAAATAGACTAAAATGTATATGGAGGACATTTTTGAATGTGTATAAACTATATTTATTTTTACTTGTACATGTTAAAGTAATAAAAAATAATAATAAAAATAAAACTGTAATACTAAACTGTATAGCCAGATGTCTGCATAGCCTTTTATATAAATATACGGGCTGGAATATCTAGATGGTGAAACAAGACACGATTTTTAATAGTTTCAAATAGTTTTTACTATAGTTTTTATTCGTTTTAATTTTAAAGTCATAGTTAAGTAAAAGTACTTTTTTTTTTTTTACTTATTTACATATGTAATTTAAAGTAATTAAAAAGTAATCAGATTACATTACTTTTATATTGTGGTACTTGGATTACGTTACTGAATACTTTTTTAACAAAGTAATGTAATGTGGTGTTTTGTTTCATGTTCATGTTTTCCATGTCTTTTATTTTGTAATTGTTTCATGGTCCCTGTTTGTGTCATGCTTCCCTTGCCCTCATGTATTCATGCCATTGGTTCCCCTGTTCATTGTGTCATGTTCTGATTGGTTGTCTTAGTCATGTGTCTTGTTTCCCATTGGTTTGTTCTTGTCATGTGACCCTCTTGTTTCCTATAAGTAGCTTCATGTTCCCATTGTGCCCTCGTCGTGTATTGAATGTATTTAACCCACTGTTGGTGAGTCAAGTCAAGTCAAGTCAGTTTCTTGTTTGGATGTTTGGATATCACCTGTAAATAAACTGCACTTGGGTTCTCACTTACGCTCGCCTTCAGTGGATGATTCGTTACAGTAGTCTTGTGTTTTCTGTGAGCTTTACTATCAGGTAGATTTTAAGGATAGCTTCCTGAAAGACATTTTCTGCTATGGTTTGGACAAAAACATTTCTCATTTAATGCCATGCAATACCCCTCAATGGACTCTTGAAAAATACATTTACTTTGCCTTGTTGCTGGCTGATTCACCCTTCACTGTGGGTGTCA
>NW_015505951.1:476467-476780 GCF_001515645.1 Sinocyclocheilus grahami
TTGTCATGACATGACCGCCATTTCAGAGACTGCTCATGCCATGCCCGAGTCCCCGGCCAAGATGGCCGCCACGCCCGAGTCCCCCGCCAAGATGGCCGCCACGCCCGAGTCCCCCACCAAGATGGCCGCCACGCCTGAGTCGGACGCGGAGCTTGGGCCAAGACTCAAAAGACTAATTGCTAGTGTGATGGACCCACCTCTGATGTCGGTGCGAGCTGCAGGCATCCCGGTGATGTCAGCGCTCTCAAGCAACGCTGTCTTCGAGGTCATGCCACACTCTGCTGCCCTTCCTGTAATGGCGGTCGCCATTTTG
>NW_015505951.1:476851-532985 GCF_001515645.1 Sinocyclocheilus grahami
GTGATGGCGGTCGCCATTTTGAGCGTGTGGGCTGCACACTGCACTCCTGAGTCCGCTCCAGAGGCCTCTCCTGTCCCCGAGTCCGCTCCAGAGGTCTCTCCTGTCCCGAGTCCGCTCCAGAGGCCTCTCCTGTCCACGAGTCCGCTCCAGAGCTTTCTCCTATCCACGAGTCCGCTCCAAGGGCCTTTCCTGTGCCTCCAGAAGTGGTAGCTTCCGCTGCAGAACCTCCTGAGGTGGTGGCGTCCGCTTCCGAACTCACTGTCTGTCCTACCACAGCCACAGAGGCCGTTCACAAACTCACAGACTGTCCTGTCACGGCCACGGAGGCCGTTCACGAACTCACTGTCTGCCCTGTCACGGCCATGGAGGCCGTCCATGAACTCACTGTCTGCCCTGTCATGACTATGGAGGTCGTTTTTGAACTCACTGTCTGTCCTGCCACGGCTCACGTGTCTGCCCTGTCACGGCATGTCTTTTATTTTGTAATTGTTTCATAGTCACTGTTTGTGTCATGCTTCCCTTGCCCTCATGTATTCATGCCATTGGTTCCCCTGTTCATTGTGTCATGTTCTGATTGGTTGTCTTAGTCATGTGTCTTGTTTCCCATTGGTTTGTTCTTGTCATGTGACCATCTTGTTTCCTATAAGTAGCTTCATGTTCCCCTTGTGCCCTCGTCGTGTATTGAATGTATTTAACCCGCTGTTGGTGAGTCTAGTCTGTTTGTCAAGTCTGCTCATGCTATGTCTGTTCAAGTCAAGTCTGTGTTTCTTGTTTGGATATCACCTGTAAATAAACTGCACTTGGGTTCTCACTTACGCTCGCCTTCAGTGGATGATTCGTTACAAGTAATTTGTTACTGTAACTGAATACATTTTAAAAGTAACCCTCCCAACCCTGCTGATTTGTTAAAATGGTTCCATTTACACCTGGCCGTATAAATTTGTCTCAGCAAAACGGATGTAAAGCCGATTTTCACGTCCCATGCTGTATGCAAATTTAATGGAATTCACTCCAACAAAAGCAGCAGATATGCGCTGCATTTTATTCATTATAAGCTAACTAAGATCAAAGACCGCAATAGGAGAGGCATCAGCACTTGTAACATAAATTAGTCTCACTACTTTTAATAAAGATGATTGTGTGTTGAGCATCTGCGACTTTGTTTCATTTGGGGCAGTTTGCACATCGGTTTGCTAAAGAGACATTCAGCTACCCATCTGCGGCAATGCGTGTTGCATTAGTGGTGCCATACTTGCCCTTACCAAAAAGTAGTAGGCTATACTTTTAAGTTTATTTTATGAAGTATACTTAAAGTTCAAGTATATTTTTAAGTATACTTTATGTAGTAAGTATATAAATATCAGTTTACTAGTAGAATACTTGTAAGTGTACTATTTCAATACTCCTTGGGACTAAATTGGCCCACTTTCTAGTATATAAAAGTATACTTTTAAGTATACTTTATGTATAACAGTTGTAAACTTTGAGTACACTTTAAAAAAAATAGTTTACATCAATATTTTTTAGCTTGTACTGCAACTATACTAAAAGTGAACTTATAGGTATACTGCTAGTTTACTAATTAAATACTTGTAGTAGCGCTGTACGATCATCGTGTCAGGACTGCTTCCCATGTATCGACGAGGACACGAAAAGTTCAGTAGACTTTTTGCTTTAAATGAATGGTTATTGTCATGGTGTAAAGAACAGAAACTGCTCTTTGTTAATAACTGGAATCTTTTCTGGGAGCGTCCTAGGCTTTTTCGCGCTGTGAAAGAGTTGTTACCTGTAGCAGAAGAACCGCTTCTCAATATTATGAACTCATCGTTGTCTTTAGGTTACGTCCCAAAACTATTCAAGCTGGCGGTTATTAAGCCTCTTATTAAGAAACCACAACTAGATCCTAGTGAACTGGCAAATTACAGACCCATCTCAAATCTTCCTTTTATGTCTAAAATTTTAGAAAAAGTTGTGTCTGCTCAATTGTGCTCCTTCCTGCAAAAAAATTATCTATATGAAGAATTTCGCTTCTTGCGTCAGACCAAGGCTGTGTCTCATTGCTAGTTTTACTTGATCTTAGTGCTGCGTTCGATACTATAGATCTTGACATCCCGTGGTAACTAGGATTTACACAAGCTTCAGTCTGGATCCAGATCACCTGAGAAGAGATGATGCAATCCCTCAGAGGACCTCAGATGATGCCAACCCTGAAACAACATACAGAACTACCACATTTTGCTATAAGTTTGATTGCATCATATAATAATTGCTGTTAATATTGTTCATCGTCTGTTTTATTACGTCTTAAATCGATTTTTCCGTACTGCTGGTTTGTCTGGTCAGAGGAGAACTGGCCCCCCGACTGAGCCTGGTTTCTCCCAAGGTTTTTTCTCCATTCTGTCACCGATGGAGTTTTGGTTCCTTGCCGCTGTCACCTCTCGCTTGCTTAGTTGGGGACACTTCATTTCCAGCGATATCGTTGACTTGATTGCAAAGATACAGCTATTTAAACTGAGCTGGATGTCATTGAATTCAATGATGAACTGTCTTTAACTGAAAAATTTGTGTTTACTATTGTCATTTTGCATTATTGACACACTATTTTCCTAATTAATGCTGTTCAGTTGCTTTGACACAATCTGTATTGTTAAAAGCGCTATACAAATAAAGGTGACTTGACTTGACTTGACTTTTTAGTACACTTTGAAGTATAGTCTCAGTAAACTACTAATTTAGTAGTTTTATACTGCAAGTATACTCTGTTTTCTTTAAGTGTACTTTAAGTATACTACTATGTCCCTATTTAGGTATTATTTTGTATATATCTTGTTAAATGAATATCTGAACATACAAATCATCAAAAGAAAGAACAGGGCATCTGCTTGTAAACAAAAACATTTTATTCTAGCTTCATGCATTCTTTTTTAAACACTTCAATGTGGGTAAGTTTCATAAATAAAAAATAAAGAATTAAACAACATTTTGAACAAAAAGCTAAAAAAAAGACTATGAATTGGATTCAGAATGATAATCAAAACGTAGATGGAGTCGATCAACACCCCAAAGCTTGACAGTCATTAATACTTCTTCATTGGTCGACATTTTATTCCATAACGTTTCACAGTTTTGATGCTGTTTTATTTCTGATGATCATGTTAGATCACATGTGGAAGCAACTGTTGTTTCAGTTTCTTCTTCACTTGTGTTTTTTGGAAATTCTGTACAGAAGATGTAATTATTTAATTAATTATTTAATTATTATTAAGATATGTACTAGCGCCCTCTACCGTATAACAATGAAAATACGGATTCTAGGAGCACAAGTATAGCTCAAATATGTTTAGACTTTTTCTAAGTATAAGTCAAGTATACTTAAATGTCATTTTAAGTATATTTCTGAGAAGTACATAAAGCCCATTTCTGAGGAGTAGTAGACTAAAAGTATACTTTCCTATTTTTAGTTTAAAGGGGTCATATGATGCAATTTAAACTTTAAAGTGTTGCAAGCTCTTGGTGCATAAAGAAGATCTGTAAAGTTACAAAGACTAAAGTCTCAAATCCAAAGAGATATTCTTTATAAAAGTTAAGAGTCAACCACGCCTACCTAAAACGGCTCGTTCTAACACGCCCCCACATGTCTACGCCACAATGTGGGAAGATTTGCATAACACCGCCTAAATGTTCACGCAAAGAAAGAAGGCGTAACTTTTATTCTCGCTGTAGTATTGTTGCTGCTGCCATGTCGTGAAGACGCTGTGTTTCGTTGTGAAAGTGAAACTACTTTGTTTGGCCTTCCAAAAGCGGACGATATCTGCTTCGTCATGCCTAGAGTTGATCTGTGCTGGTCGCTGAGGAAATACATAAACTTTGCACTGTGGATCGCCGGATCAGCTTTCACCGTGGACGAAGCGGAGTCCAGCCCGGGGTTGTCACATGTGGTTGCCTCAAGCCCGCCCGCCGCGCCGTTCTCAAGCCCACCCGCCACCGCTCACTCAAGCCCACAGACCTCCGGGTACATTTTTTATATATAAAGAATTTACCACTGATGATTCAAATGCGAGTTTTGAGCAGTGTAGAGTGGCACTTGTTTGTCATTTCTCCGATCCCAAATGCAGACATGGTTTTATGTTCACGCGGCACGATGCAATGCGTAAAAAGACAGTATAAGTTATTATAATCCGTAATTATGTCCCCACTGGATGCAACAAATGCCTTGTTTATAATGGGTTTTAATGTTTTTGTATTATCGCTCCAGCCTGACAGGGCATCACAGTATGGTAGAAGCGTAACATTTCCCTCACAAGCTTGAGGTATTCGGCCAATCACAACGCACTGGATAGCTGGCCAATCAGAGCACACCTCGCTTTTCAGACCGATGAGCTTTGTAAAAGCGGGGCATAGAGGAGAAACAATAATGTAAAGTATGTGGAAAAGAATGTGTTTTTTGAAGCTTAAACAGCCTAAACACATTTCATTACACCAAATACACAAAATAATGTTATTTTTAGCAACGTCATATGACCCCTTTAAAAGAAGTATACTAATAGCACGCTTGAATAAACTTATTTTTCGTAAGGGTGATTATAACATATCATATAGCTTATAACACGCTCTCACACATTTATTATTTTAACATTTTGGGAGGAGTAAAATTTATATATGTGCTTTCAACAACCAGCATTTACACTTATCCAGTTTTGTCTGGGATGCGTCTCAGACCACCTCCTGAAGTGGTTTGAGTGATCGGATTTAAATTAATTTCGAAAGCATTTCAGAGGTCATTAACACCTAGTCTTTTCTCGATCAGATAGCTATCTGATCAAAGAAAATGCATGAAGTGACCAGATGTGAATGTGCTACACATTAGCATCCTTCCTGCCAAGCTAGCCTACTACCAAAACAAAATCAGCAACATATCAGACACCTAGAGATATTCATTCTCCTCTATTTATACTCCCTTCCACCTCCTCCCACTTCTTCTCTGAATGCTGATGACTTCACCAGCTACTTCACTGACAAGGAAGCAACCATCAGCAACCTGTTCTGTACCCACAGCTGACCTCCACCCACACATTCATTTATTCGCTTTTTTAAAAAAAACAGAACGTACGAAAACACATAAATAAGATTATATGCATTCATAGAAATTTGCCACCAATTCACCAAAACATAAAATAGCAGGAAGAGAAAGAAAACCATAATCTACAGACATATAGCTCTTAATAGTACATTACACAGAAGAGGGAAACATAATACAGGGAAATATGAATTTTGAAAAAAGATGATCTGTCTCAAATATTTATAATTAAAGGAATTAATTTCTAAACTTTTTGAAAAGAAATTAAGATGATGAATGTTTTTTTATATACAGTATATATATAAAACAAAAGCAACAGTTAGATAAGAGGACATAATTTAGCTCACAATTCAACAGACAAATAAAGAAATCCTGATCCACACTTAGGCTACCAGATTGTTAATTCACCTTACTTTGTGTGCCAACTGCCACAAAAAAATTGAAGACAAAGAAGGAAGATAAAAAGAATGGCTCATTTTACTGACTCTCTCGTTTGACAAAATGAACTAATCTTTGTCTCTTGTGAATGTGCACATATGCAATATCTGATCATATTACAAATTAGGAAATCATTATAATGCATTGTAATGCATTCGCCACATGCAATGAACAAATCAAAATGGTGCAAAATCAGTCACTAGGTCAGTACCCTTTCAAAAGGTGCTAATATGTAGCATTTAGGTACTAATATGTACACTTTAGGTATTAATAATTACCAATTGGAGGTAAATAAAGTACAAAAGTGTACATTTTGAAAGGGTATCTCCCCAGTGACAGCCACAGTACCTATTTTTCTGAAAGTGTGTACACTGTATCAACATAAAAGCTTAAACAAGTATTTTTTAAGTGCAAGCCAAACAACTACAATTTAGTCAATGTGTACCTTACATTGTCTATTTGCATTTGTCATGCTGAAAAAAAAATTGTCATTCCTGAAAAGCTCATAGAAGCATGGCCCGAAAGGACAAAAAACTTGTCACAGTTGGTTGAAGACATGGATGAGAACAAATCAACAACTGATGCAAATAAGTTATATAGTGTATACACAAGAAAATGAGGGGGAAATAATGGACAGGTGGGACTAATCTGATACCATGGGGTTATTCCAGAAATCAGGTTATGCAACATGCCTGCATGTGCTTGAAAAACAAAAAACAAAACCTGAGACATTCAACGTACAGTATTTTAGTAGCATGGCAACTTTCTGAACCAGAGTTAGTTTACTACATGTACAGGCTTCTCAGCTTTAGAGGAATTTGGCGCATGCATACCTTTTTGATGATGCTCCAGTGGGTGTAATGGTACAGTTTATGCAAAATAATTTATAATAAAGTTATATAATTGATCAAAGAATTATAAAGCACTATTATAAAATACATCAATGTCAATTTTATTTTACCTCACAAACCTTAAAACCAACATGTTCTCATGTAACACATCCAGGCCTTTATTGAAGTCTTCACAGGTGTTTTGGAACCAACATAATATGAGTATGCAACTGAATAAACCGAGAGTTTAGGGTATATGTGTTAAATTCGTTTTATTCAAATAAGTACACGTAAAGGGCCAGTCACACTACACGTTTCATTCTATTGACTTCCCTTTATATTCATGCCAATGCAGGATATGGGAAAGGCAAGCTCATGCAGAGAAGTTTTGTGAATTTGTGAAACTGTGTGACCAATCGAAAATTGATACGCTAATAGCATGTGTCACGTTTAAGGTCGGTTTTTGTTTTGTTTTCCCTGTGTTCCTGCCTCCTGTTTCTTTATGCCCATATTTGGTTGTTCCTGTTCTCTGATTGTGTTCTATTTGATTCCACACTCTTAACCCAAATTAGTTGACTTTACTAGAAATTTGCGAAGAAACCCGTTGCACTAAACCATTTTAGTTTTTACACAAATTGAAACTAAACAGCTTTAGAACATAGAACCTTAAGTTTATGCAGTAGACAAATCAAGTTTACATTAGTAGTCTTTACTCAAAATCATTAGTTCACATCAGTTATTATTTGGAGTATACTTAAAATAACTTGCAAGTTACAACTACAAAAAAAAATATATATATATATACATTAACAAATGTTTTTAAGTATCTGACTCACAGACTGTAAGTACATTTTTTATATATAAAGAATTTACCACTGATGATTCAAATGCGAGTTTTGAGCAGTGTAGAGTGGCACTTGTTTGTCATTTCTCCGATCCCAAATGCAGACATGGTTTTATGTTCACGCGGCACGATGCAATGCGTAAAAAGACAGTATAAGTTATTATAATCCGTAATTATGTCCCCACTGGATGCAACAAATGCCTTGTTTATAATGGGTTTTAATGTTTTTGTATTATCGCTCCAGCCTGACAGGGCATCACAGTATGGTAGAAGCGTAACATTTCCCTCACAAGCTTGAGGTATTCGGCCAATCACAACGCACTGGATAGCTGGCCAATCAGAGCACACCTCGCTTTTCAGACCGATGAGCTTTGTAAAAGCGGGGCATAGAGGAGAAACAATAATGTAAAGTATGTGGAAAAGAATGTGTTTTTTGAAGCTTAAACAGCCTAAACACATTTCATTACACCAAATACACAAAATAATGTTATTTTTAGCAACGTCATATGACCCCTTTAAAAGAAGTATACTAATAGCACGCTTGAATAAACTTATTTTTCGTAAGGGTGATTATAACATATCATATAGCTTATAACACGCTCTCACACATTTATTATTTTAACATTTTGGGAGGAGTAAAATTTATATATGTGCTTTCAACAACCAGCATTTACACTTATCCAGTTTTGTCTGGGATGCGTCTCAGACCACCTCCTGAAGTGGTTTGAGTGATCGGATTTAAATTAATTTCGAAAGCATTTCAGAGGTCATTAACACCTAGTCTTTTCTCGATCAGATAGCTATCTGATCAAAGAAAATGCATGAAGTGACCAGATGTGAATGTGCTACACATTAGCATCCTTCCTGCCAAGCTAGCCTACTACCAAAACAAAATCAGCAACATATCAGACACCTAGAGATATTCATTCTCCTCTATTTATACTCCCTTCCACCTCCTCCCACTTCTTCTCTGAATGCTGATGACTTCACCAGCTACTTCACTGACAAGGAAGCAACCATCAGCAACCTGTTCTGTACCCACAGCTGACCTCCACCCACACATTCATTTATTCGCTTTTTTTAAAAAAACAGAACGTACGAAAACACATAAATAAGATTATATGCATTCATAGAAATTTGCCACCAATTCACCAAAACATAAAATAGCAGGAAGAGAAAGAAAACCATAATCTACAGACATATAGCTCTTAATAGTACATTACACAGAAGAGGGAAACATAATACAGGGAAATATGAATTTTGAAAAAAGATGATCTGTCTCAAATATTTATAATTAAAGGAATTAATTTCTAAACTTTTTGAAAAGAAATTAAGATGATGAATGTTTTTTTATATACAGTATATATATAAAACAAAAGCAACAGTTAGATAAGAGGACATAATTTAGCTCACAATTCAACAGACAAATAAAGAAATCCTGATCCACACTTAGGCTACCAGATTGTTAATTCACCTTACTTTGTGTGCCAACTGCCACAAAAAAATTGAAGACAAAGAAGGAAGATAAAAAGAATGGCTCATTTTACTGACTCTCTCGTTTGACAAAATGAACTAATCTTTGTCTCTTGTGAATGTGCACATATGCAATATCTGATCATATTACAAATTAGGAAATCATTATAATGCATTGTAATGCATTCGCCACATGCAATGAACAAATCAAAATGGTGCAAAATCAGTCACTAGGTCAGTACCCTTTCAAAAGGTGCTAATATGTAGCATTTAGGTACTAATATGTACACTTTAGGTATTAATAATTACCAATTGGAGGTAAATAAAGTACAAAAGTGTACATTTTGAAAGGGTATCTCCCCAGTGACAGCCACAGTACCTATTTTTCTGAAAGTGTGTACACTGTATCAACATAAAAGCTTAAACAAGTATTTTTTAAGTGCAAGCCAAACAACTACAATTTAGTCAATGTGTACCTTACATTGTCTATTTGCATTTGTCATGCTGAAAAAAAAATTGTCATTCCTGAAAAGCTCATAGAAGCATGGCCCGAAAGGACAAAAAACTTGTCACAGTTGGTTGAAGACATGGATGAGAACAAATCAACAACTGATGCAAATAAGTTATATAGTGTATACACAAGAAAATGAGGGGGAAATAATGGACAGGTGGGACTAATCTGATACCATGGGGTTATTCCAGAAATCAGGTTATGCAACATGCCTGCATGTGCTTGAAAAACAAAAAACAAAACCTGAGACATTCAACGTACAGTATTTTAGTAGCATGGCAACTTTCTGAACCAGAGTTAGTTTACTACATGTACAGGCTTTAGAGCTTTAGAGGAATTTGGCGCATGCATACCTTTTTGATGATGCTCCAGTGGGTGTAATGGTACAGTTTATGCTTATAATAAAATAATAAAGTTATATAATTGATCAAAGAATTATAAAGCACTATTATAAAATACATCAATGTCAATTTTATTTTACCTCACAAACCTTAAAACCAACATGTTCTCATGTAACACATCCAGGCCTTTATTGAAGTCTTCACAGGTGTTTTGGAACCAACATAATATGAGTATGCAACTGAATAAACCGAGAGTTTAGGGTATATGTGTTAAATTCGTTTTATTCAAATAAGTACACGTAAAGGGCCAGTCACACTACACGTTTCATTCTATTGACTTCCCTTTATATTCATGCCAATGCAGGATATGGGAAAGGCAAGCTCATGCAGAGAAGTTTTGTGAATTTGTGAAACTGTGTGACCAATCGAAAATTGATACGCTAATAGCATGTGTCACGTTTAAGGTCGGTTTTTGTTTTGTTTTCCCTGTGTTCCTGCCTCCTGTTTCTTTATGCCCATATTTGGTTGTTCCTGTTCTCTGATTGTGTTCTATTTGATTCCACACTCTTAACCCAAATTAGTTGACTTTACTAGAAATTTGCGAAGAAACCCGTTGCACTAAACCATTTTAGTTTTTACACAAATTGAAACTAAACAGCTTTAGAACATAGAACCTTAAGTTTATGCAGTAGACAAATCAAGTTTACATTAGTAGTCTTTACTCAAAATCATTAGTTCACATCAGTTATTATTTGGAGTATACTTAAAATAACTTGCAAGTTACAACTACAAAAAAAAATATATATATATATACATTAACAAATGTTTTTAAGTAATGATAAATGTTATATTTATGTAATGTCAATGTAATTAGACATAGATTTTGAGCAAGTTTACATTAGTAGTCTTTACTCAAAATCATTAGTTCACATCAGTTATTATTTGGAGTATACTTAAAATAACTTGCAAGTTACAACTACAAAAAAAAAAATATATATATACATTAACAAATGTTTTTAAGTAATGATAAATGTTATATTTATGTAATGTCAATGTAATTAGACATAGATTTTGAGATTTATTGTATTAAACATTGTTTCAAATAAATTGTAAAGAAAGAAAAACAGATTTCAATGCACAAATGTTTTTTATTGTTCACCAAAGAAATGGTAACACGACAATGCATTAAACTTTTCAGCCACTAGAAAAGTAAAAATAAGCTTTGAAACAGCTTACTAACAATTGAAACTATTTTGTAGAAGAAACATGAGCACACAGTATTCAACAATATATGCTATATCCCTTGTGAATGCCTGGATATGCATTAAAAACTGGGCATGCATTAAAACGGAGGCAAGCCTCTGTAACTTTAAACTTGGCTGAAGAATTGTGTGAACGCACATTAACTGAGCACTAACAGCACTAATATGCAGTGACAGAGCACACTTTAATGTATTATACAGCAAAACACAAGTGGCTTCTCATGGAAGCTTCTCACATTTCCTTACACTGGAAGCTGTTTTTTCAGAGTTTGCAACCTGGGTTTGGCCCAACATGAGAAGTACCTGTTGGATGAACTGGAATGTATTCTTCATAGATTTAGGGTAGTTGAGATGCAGTGCGTAAGTCAGATGCAGTGCATAAGCAAGTCCATACAGAATGCCCATAGCTTTTGGCATGTCGTCAATATTGTCCATCACAACTTCTCCTTCAATGATAATCTTCAATGAGGCTGGATTGAGATGGAGAGAAGATGAGAGCACGTCGCCTTCATGCTCACTGAGGAGGATTCCAATGTGATCAGTAGGGCTGGGCAAAAAATCGAATGCGATTTTCATGCGCATCTCGTCAGTAAAGCCACTTTTGGTGATTAGTAGTAAATCTCCAGCACGTGCTTTCAGATGGAGCGGCATTTACTGCACAGAGCCGTAGATCTTTAGGGTAGTTGAGATGCAGTGCATAAGCAAGTCCATACAGAATGCACATAGCTTTTGGCAAGTCGTCAATATTGTCCATCACAACTTCTCCTTCAATGATAATCTTCAATGAGGCTGGATTGAGATGGAGAGAAGATGAGAGCACGTCACATTCATGCTCAATGAGGAGGATTCCAACGTCATCAGTAATCATCATCAGAGTCCTAACAACATAAGAGCACAATTAGGAAATTTCTCATTACATAACCATCAATAATGTTAAGCAATTTGTTACGACTGCTGGAGTTCTGTCTTCACAATGATTATTTACATTTTGGTAACATGGACTTTTAATGTAGGGACAGAAAGTTATGATGTTCCATCAGGGGCGATTCTAGGATTTTCATTTTAGGGGGGCTCAGCCTCCAGTGAGGGTATAATAATAATAATAGCCTAATAAAAAATAAATAAATATATATATATATAAATAAAACATGTTTGATTAATAGTCGTATTCTAAACTTATTGCAGTATTCCACTGTATTGCATGGATAGGTATAACATTTGAGTACTGAATAAGCCAAATTCAAGTCTTCATGATCTCACACACACACAACCTGTTTTTTATTGTAGGCAAAATTGTATTGTTTGCATTTCTAGTATTCCTTATCTCAAGTAGGCCTATGCAAACCTCTTTGCCACATGCATTGGATTATGTATTATATTGAAAGATACATTTTCAAATGAAAATAGCAACATGATCGTTTTATAAAGTATGAGTTCATATGTGCTTCATTTTCGCTGGAGGAAACAGCTGTGGTGTGATGAGGGGTGAACGCAGTGAAAACTTAGGCTACAGTAGATGGGGAACCAACCGATTATTGCTCTCCCATGATATTTTGTAAACTGGATTTATGACAAAGAACTGCACAGATGCATATATTATAACAGTATATCGATAAACACACCACCTTGTCCTCTGTTTCTCGCACTGAGCTGAAAGACGGGGAGGAGCCGACCGAAGTCTGCCGCCGTTTTCATATTAAATTTAAAGGGGACTAAGGCGATCACGATTTCGTGTACATTTTATGGAGATAATCGCAAAATTTTAGGGGGGCTGAGTAGTCATTTTAGGGGGGCTATAGAAAAAAATTGAAAAGTGACCATAAAACAGATATATATTTTTAACAGATTGTGAACAGCTGTCTTGATGTAATCGTAATGGCGGCCAAGGAAAATATATTTTTCCCTTACATTGTCTTTTTGCATTTGTCATCCTGAAAAAAAAAATTTGTCATTCCCGAAAAGCTCATAGAAGCATGGCCCGAAAGGGCAAAAAACTTGTCACAGTTGGTTGAAGACATGGATGAGAACAAATCAACAACTGATGCAAATAAGGAAGTGTATACACAAGAAAATGAGGGGGAAATAATGGACAGGTGGGACTAATCTGATACCATGGGGTTATTCCAGAAATCAGGTTATGCAACAAGTGCTTGAAAAACAAAAAACAAAACCTGAGACATTCAAGGTACAGTATTTTAGTAGCCATAGCAACTTTCTGAACCAGAGTTAGTTTACTTCATGTACAGGCTTCTCAGCTTTAGAGGAATTTGGCGCATTCATACCTTTTTGATGATGCTCCAGTGGGTGTAATGGCACAGTTTATGCAAAATAATTTATAATAAAGTTATATAATTGATTATATACTACTATTCTACAACTACAACTCATGATCACTTGAAGACATAATTGTCTTTTGTAACGGATATGCAATTGAATGCTGTGCTTAGGGAATGGATGTGTTGGCAGCAAATTCCAACGTTGTAGTTACCTGGGGCAAGTTCAAGCTCAAACCGGTGCAGAACGTTTTGCTACGGTTTCTGGTTTGAATGACATGTTTCCTTGAAACGGTGTGCAGCGGGGTTTGAGATACGTTTTCTCTTGTTTGGTGGGTGTGTCAAAAATGTCAGCCCAATCAGCAAAAACATGTATATAAACCACGCGGTATGTTGTTGCCATGTAGATACTTCAGGATTCACGAGTCTTATTAAAGGAAATATATACCGTAATCAAGAAATTCTTCTTATCTGCGTATCGCAGTCATATCTGCACTGTTGTCGCTGTCTTTATTGTTTCGATGGATTTTGTTCGACAGTTCGGAATTGTGCTTATAATCGCGGTGTTTTCCGGTGTTCCGGTGAATTCAGTTTCCCTGTTTCCCCCTCACAGCGCCTGCGCAACTTCGCAGTGTTTTGCCAAGTCCGCGGTTTTCCAGCGGTAGTTTGTAGTAGCAATCGGGCGTTTTTTTTTAAATATCCTGGCAACCCTGAAACTTCAGTACTAAAATCATGACGTCATGATTTCGCCCCGGCTAAGCAAGTCAGCTTATGGTAGTTTTGCTGTCTTTCTGCAAGCAACGTTCATTTCACCATGTTAATTAGATCATTTGTAATTAAATACGTATTAATGTACGTGACGTCCTGTTCAATCGCAACATAGAGTCAGATTTCCCTGCTAATTCTAACTTTTGCCTGTTATGAAGTGTAACACCATTCATTACAATTAGACAGTTCAATTTCTTCGTCAGGGGCATTCTTTTGTTCAGACGGCCATTTCCATTTTATTGTTATTGTTGTTGTTAGTGTGTGTGTGTGTGTTTCTGTTAAACAACTTAATCCTTGTCGAAATAATAACAAATAAACTATATTGCACAATGACTAGTCTCTCTTTTATTATTTTAGGTAACTCAGAGTGATGCTCCTGATGTGTTTTTAAAATGTCATAATTACGTCTAACCACTTTTATCTGCAGAACACTTTACACTGAAAACACAGGGGGAACAGATTTTTCCAGAGGCCTGAGAAAAGGGACCCCCCCTCCCCCCCCCCTTTTTTTAAATCTCATAATTATGTCTAGCCACTTTTAACTGCAGAATAGTGTCTTTACACTAAAAACACAGGAGGAACATATCTTAAAAGATACACTAAGATACCATTTTTTTTGTCTAGATATTAATTTGTCATTTAAGTAGGTGACATGATTTTTAAAAAAAATTATTACAATTATAATTATTTTTTTCAGTTAATTTAATAAAAAGCTTGGACCTTTTATAAAAACTTAGCAGTCCCTTAAAAAGCACTACTTAGCTTAATTTAGGTATTATTAGAAAAAAAACAATTAAGCGCCTGAATGTCATCAAGCCATCTGAGGTAAGATTTTTTTCAGGTAAATTATGCATTTAAATCTTAACATCTTATAATGACTTTAATTATCTTATAATTGAAACTTGATAATTGATACTCACTTATAATTGAGTTGTGATTGATTCCTGGTGTCTCTAAGTTCTACCACAGGTTAGTGTCAATTTCTCAGAGTGTGTAGCTAACCTTTAAATTGTGTAAACAGTCTAAATAGTATAAACATTGTGAATATAATTACATTTTGACTTTATTCCCAGAATGGATCAGACACAGTATGAAATTATATTAAATTACAAATGTAGAGGTTTATATCCTGATCAAATATAAAAAGCTGAAAAGTATGTAATTCGACGACGCGCACATCAGTATATAGTCCAGGGTAAGACACTGTAAGAGGTGCTTGGAAACAACAAGGTAAAAAATGGAAAGAATTTTTAATATCAAAGCTATGGACACAATGGTAATGTGGAGCATTAATTAATATTTGTTTTCCTTTTTAGAGCCTTTATGAGGAGTAAAGGCTGCAAAGTTTCAAGGTGGACCTGTGACACAGTTCCTCATCCACTGCAACAAGATGGCACATCTTGTGGTGTTTTTGTATGCAAGGTAGGGAAGAATTAGCCTGTTAATTTGAATTGTTTTAGTAATGTTTGTTTGAAATGGTACTTTTTAGTTTGCAGAAAAAATCTTGAAGAATGAAGCAATCACCTTCTCCAATTTAGAGAAAGGAATCGCAATCATTAGACAAGAAATAAAAGACACCCTTGTGCAGGAATCAGGTAAATACAAAGGAATCAGGAGTTACTGCAAACCTGTTCATTTTACAACTATTTAAGCAGTGTGTTATATTAACAAGTTCAAGTATTCTTGTTCTGTATGTTTAAGAGGATTTTGTTTTTATATTACTGTGGTCAGAGGTGCTGCAGAGGCAGACCAAATTCATGCCAGCGAGGCAGGTGGTCACAGTGGCAAAGAAAAAACAATTCATGCCATTTCCAGCAGGTACCACTGGCCTGGAATGAGTCTTGACATTGAAAAGTGGGTGAGTTTTACTGATCTCACAATTAAATATTCAATACAAACAGTGCTAGTTCCTATGAAAAAAACAGGTATGAAATAATATTTTATTTTATACTATCTGCAGATTAAACAGTGTTCTGCTTGCCAGTCCAATAGAACTGTCAAACTCCAGGAGGAATACACTCCAATAATTGTGTGTTTTTCTTTTATTATTATTATTACTATTCATTGTTTGATTTTTTTTTGTAGGTGAGTGAACCATGGGAATTGATAGGCATGGACTTGATTGGCAAGTTGTCGATGACCTCAAAAAGACACCAGTACATATGTATACTTGTTGATTATTATACAAAGTGGGTGGAGGCTTATCCACTTGCCTCCAAAACAGCAGAGGAGGTATCATCATGCATTGTTAAAACTTTTTATCGATTTGGTGCACCTAAAAGAATCCTCACAGATCAAGGCAGGGAGTTTGTAAATCAGGTTTGTTTGTGGAATTGCTCAACATTTTAATTTAGTAATATTGCTGTTATGCTTCTTATTATACCAATACGGAAAGTTATTTTCTCCAGATCAACAAAGAAGTCTGCAACTTATTTGATATAGAGAGGAGCCTTTGGTCACCATATCATCCACAAACCAATGGGTTAGTGGAATGAATGAATGGCACAATACAGAGGTAAGATTAGTAATTGTATCCACGCCAATCAAGACCAACATGGCTGTGGCATGGCAATGACTGTATGTGCTACACAATGTAGTATCATTAATGGTTGAGAAAAGTGTCAATACACAATAGGCATAACTACTAGGCATACACATTAAGCATAGTACGCTTAAAGTAACTTTAATAAAGCAGTATTTTGATTCAGTTACACACTGCATTGCAGAAAACAGTACAGAACATCACAGACGAAAATGCAGTTGTTGTGTACTGTTAATGTACTCCTATTTTTTTTTCCAGCGCCCATGGAAAACTGTGTCAGGATAAGCCAGAGTCCTGGGACAAATACCTTGATGCTGTGCTTTTCAACATAAGGACCAAAAAACAGCTCACTACTACATTCTCACCATTTTTTCTGATGTTTGGAAGGGAGGCACGCTATTTTTCACCGGTTCCTGTATCTTTCAGTGTGAGTTTTTTATTCATAGATTTCCTTTCTGATATTTTGTAATCATATTTATGACTTGTTTAAATATTTAGAAAATTTGAAATTTTCAAATGTCTTTTGTCACCTAGGTCAATGAAACTGTGGAAGATGTGCTGCAGGCAGAGCTAATCAAGCCTGCCATACAGCTGCAGGACCAAGTAGATGAGGCAGTAAGGAAAAACATGCAAGCCTCCAGGGACAATATAAAATCAAAGAAAAGAACTTCTGGGGCTGTGGTGCACACCTTTGTTGTTGGAGAAAGGGTGCTCAGAAGGAATGTGAGAAGCCAGCAGAGGAAAGGAGGGAAATTAGACAATGATTTTTTTGGGTCCCTTTACGATTATGTCATTGCAAGGGAAAAGCGCTAATTTAATTAATGACAAGGGGGTTGAATTTCCCAAAATTAATTTGGATCATTTGGTGCCATTCATTAAGGAAGAACCTCGAATTCCTCACAAGATCAGAAGGTTTCACATAACACCTCCATTTCCAAGCACACATACTCCAGTCCTGTGCACAGCAGCCTTGGATCTGAGCGCAGCATCTCCAGTCCCATCCACATCACCCCTGGATCCAAGCGCAGCATCTCCAGTCCCATCCACAATACCCCTGGACCTGAGTGCAGCATCTCCAGTCCCGTCCACAACACCCCTGGACCTGAGTGCAGCATCTCCAGTCCCGTCCACAACACCCCTGGACCTGAGTGCAGCATCTCCAGTCCCGTCCACAACACCCCTGGACCTGAGTGCAGCATCTCCAGTCCCGTCCACAACCCCCCTGGACCTGAGCGCAGCATCCCCAGTCCCGTCCACAACACCCCTGGACCTGAGTGCAGCATCTCCAGTCCCGTCCACAACACCCCTGGACCTGAGTGCAGCATCTCCAGTCCCATCCACAACACCCCTGGATCCAAGCGCAGCATCTCCAGTCTTGAGCAAGGCATCACCAGTCCATGGCAAAGTTGCACATAGCACAGTTTTCCCAAACAGAGATGTGTGTGTTTTGATGGCCAAAATTGGGCCATACAAAATATTTTCTATGGACATGGCACGGCTGAACCCTGGTAGAGAGCTGGAAAGTGAGGTAGAGTAATCCGCATGATCAGTTTAAAGAACATATATGAACCAAATATGCTATTATTGTTAATTAGGGTTTAAATCAGAAAACACCAACCTTGCCCTTAAAGAGCTACCATCCTGCAAACTTCACTTCCAACCATGGTCTAAGGGTAACCTGTAATTATGAAGTAACTCTCAAGACCCTGGTGAGTTGCTTCAGGTGTTTTTTGACTACAGATGGAGCTAAATGTCCTGCTAATGTCTGCAGGACATTAGCTCTCCAGAAGCAAAGTTGGAAACCTCTTGTTCAGATTTCACCTGGGATTGAGACCTGAATACTAATGATGATCATTCAGTTTAAAAAAAAGATGTTATGATATTAAACCAATGTAACACCACTTTTTCGCCTTTAGGTTATTAATGCATACATTTTTAGCTGTGTGAGGAAGCATAACCAGGAGCAAAAAGGGAAGGCTTATATGATCGACTGCTTTGCAATGAGCAAAATATGGCAAAGATCATACAAAGGCTTAAGAAATGTATGTTAACGTAATTCCAGATAGAGTCTATGTACTAAATATTTTATAAAACAATCTCCTTATCTAATTTTAGACAATATTTGTATTTAGCAACTTCTTCTGTTGTTTTTAATAATCAATGTGTTTCAATTACTAATGTAATTTTAGCTTGATCCAAGCCAATATGAAACTGTTCTGGGGGTCATAAATGAGCATCACCACTGGACTCTTGCTGTGAGTATTCTTAAATACATCACTAAATGACATCTTTAGTATGTGGCAATCAAATCTGATTCAACTTGTATCAAATGCTTGTCTTTAAATATGTAGGAGTATTAAGTATAATATCCAACTGCCACACTGTCCCCAGTAGCTCCTGCCACAATTACTTAACTAAAATAGAATTATTAGTGGTGCTTGCTAAGCAAAGCATCACTATTGTTCTCTTGCTTACTACTTCTTCCACACAAAACTTTGGCGTGTAATTCCCTTTTTCAATTTGCAGTCACTATCATACAGTTTTTGAATTATTAATTTTTAGGTAATTTTCCCTTCCCAAAAAAGAACACTTTTTTTTTGGATCCATTGGGACAGTCTCCAACAAAACTAAAGAGGTGCTTGGAAACAACAAGGTAAAAAATGGAAAGAATTTTTAGTATCAAAGCTATGGACACAATAGTAATGTGGAGCATTAATTAATATTTGCTTTCCTTTTTAGAGCCTTTATGAGGAGTAAAGGCTGCAAAGTTTCAAGGTGGACCTGTGACACAGTTCCTCATCCACTGCAACAAGATGGCACATCTTGTGGTGTTTTTGTATGCAAGGTAGGGAAAAATTAGCCTGTTAATTTGAATTGTTTTAGTAATGTTTGTTTGAAATGGTACTTTTTAGTTTGCAGAAAAAATCTTGAAGAATGAAGCAATCACCTTCTCCAATTCAGAGAAAGGAATCGCAATCCTAAGACAAGAAATAAAAGACACCCTTGTGCAGGAATCAGGTAAATACAAAGGAATCAGGAGTTACTGCAAAACTGTTAATTTTACAACTATTTAAGCAGTGTGTTATATTAACAAGTTCAAGTATTCTTGTTCTGTATGTTTAAGAGGATTTTGTTTTTATATTACTGTGACTTAAATAATATATGTGACTTAATATTATTTATATACTCTTTTATAGAAGATTTAAACGATCTTTGTCATTTTTGTGGACTACGCAATGACCTAAGTGATTCAGACTTAACACTTGCTTGGGTAATTGGGGACTTTTTAAAAAAAAAATTTATCAAACCTAGTACTATCTTATGTTTGGTCCTTGCTAAACTGGCAGAAATTGTTACACATTTTAATGTTTAATGTAATGTTGAGACAATTATGGTTATTTAACATAGTATGATCTTTCAGATTGCCTGTGATGGATGTGACAGGTGGTACCACCAGTCATGTGTTGGCAACCCACCAGTGAATAAAATATTATTGCCCAGCATGTAGAGTCAGTATACTGTGAATTATTATTTTTTTTTTTTTCTCAAAATTGCACTTGAATTGAAGTTGTATTGAATTGTGTTTCTACGTATTGTATCTTGTAGTTTCTTTGGTTTAAAAAATGCATTTCTATTGTATTGCATTTCTACATTTGCATTTAAAATTTTTTATTTTCTAATAAGCTCTTACCCAAACCAATATTACATTTCATAGTGTGACAGGTGTACAGTTCAGCATTTGGTCCTTAGGGCATTTCATTTATCTCATTGACAAATGTATAATTATTGTACATTGTGGAAAAACTGTTAAAACTAGTTACAAAAATGATCTTAGACAATTCTTGAGTGGCGTTGTGAAGTTGTGAAGTTAAGTCTGGAGTAAAGTTATTCTATTTTTAAATAACAGCTGTATATTGAGATGTGGTGGAAATGACATTTGTTCATTGCAGGTTGGAAAAAATGTAAAATATTAACAATTTCTCTTGTAATCTAAGTTTGTCCTCTTACAGACCTTAAAACTAGACAAATTATTTAAACTTATGAGACTGTGTTACGTGACTTTTGAACAAGTTTTTTTATTCAACTTCACAAGGATAAAAGTGCCCCTAGTTGAAGAAACGCCCAATTATGACATTAAAAAAACATAAGGAGCACCACTCTAAGTTCCCTAAAATAATAAAATAGACTACTCATTGTGCAATGTAGTTTATTTGTTATTTCGACAAGGCTTAAGTTGTTTGACAGAAACACACACACACTAACAACAATTAAAATGTAGATGGGCGTCCGAACAAAAGAATGCCCCTGACGAAGGAATTTAGTGTAGCCTAATGTATGACGTTACACTTCATAAAACAGGCCAAGGGAAATCTGACTCTAGCGATTGAACAGGACGTTACGTACATTAATACATGTATTTATTTATGTAATGAACATGGTGAAATTAACCTTGTGCTTGCGAAAAGACAGCAAAACGGCTGAATTGCTTCGCCGGGGCGAAATCATGACGTCATGATTTTAGTACTGAAGTTGCGCATGCGCTGTGAGGGGGAAACAGGGGAACTGAACTCACCGGAACACCGGCACTCGTGCAGACCAGCTTCAGGTAAATACAGGACTTCTGTCACATGATTCTGTGCTCAAACTGTCATTTTAGTGCTCTTAAATATATGCTGGTAATTTGTTTGACTGTAGCATGTATATGCAGAATAAAGAAAAGAAAAAAACAAACAAAAAACGCGGTATTAACGAGACAGCTTGCACAATGTAAATTCACAAGAGCAAGTATATTGTTTGCACATGTGTATTTACATTAAAGGCAAAATAACTGAAATAATAAGCGCACAAGTATAGATCTGGAACTTCTTTAAGTCTGTCTAAATATCATTTAATAATTGCAATGTCTTCTGGTCCATCCTTTCCTTGAAGGTGTGCTAGACACTGATTAATGTAACATAAAAATACTATACATATTTATATATTTTGCTATTGTATTATGGAGTGACACTTTCATAAACTTTTCTATATTCTTCTGATTATATAATGGTAAATATTACAATAACATAGCACAACAACAGTGATCAGCAATAATGATGAGCCTAATACTCACAATAAAAATAATACGGTCATATAGATCATAACACAGTCTCGGAGGTAAGAAGTGGATTATCCTTCACCTGAAATGTTTGTCTTTTCATTCTGAAATGCGAGGCAAATGTTGGATCACAATATTAGGAACCACAGTCTCCACAAACCCCTTGACTCGATTGGGATGTTCTCTTTTATTCTGGACGGCACGGGTAGTGACTGTAACATCGAGCGTATTTTGCAGTAACCTATTAAGCTCGTATTTATACCGATTCCATCAGGCTCCGAAAATTCTTCAAAAAGAACACAAATAATGGCCTTCTCAGCTGCCATAGTTGCAACTCTTGTGTCATCAGAACAGGGTGTTCAACGCACCACCGTTTCCGTTTAAAAAACGTTTTGCACCGTTTTTGTCGGGGCTGAACGCAGCCCAGGAAAAGGCCCTTCTTCAATTTAATCAGGCGGAAATTAATGATGACCGACAACTGGCCAAAGAGCCTTTCATGTATCGTTTCCAATTCAAGGAAGATATGGAAGTTTTTCTTTGTAAGTGTCTGGACAAAAGGCACCTCAGGATTAACTCCATGTTTATGGAGTTTTGATTTATTTTATGAAGGTGTGCCTGCATAACTTCAATTTATTTATTTATTTAGTTTGATTTTGTATTTTTAATTAATTGTAATATGCTTTTGCTATTTAAGAGGGGAAAACACATTTTATTTAAATGAATCTTTTTTTTCTTCTTTTTTTTTTGTTCTATGAAAAAAACGTGGTTCGTTGTGAAATGAGTATAAATTGAGTATAAAAAAAATGCTTTTTCAATTAAATCAAATGTTCAAACGCTCAAGCTTTGTTTTTATTTTTTTGTTTTAAGATTTGTTCAATTTATATTGTTAATCATTTATGACACAAAAAAACAAATGGATAATAAACTATACTTAAAAAAAAAAAAAAATGACAACTGTCTATAGTAGTATGTCTTGTGTTAAAATTCGGTCCAAAACACGGAAGTAGTGGAATGCCTAGTAAGGCAACACTTGCTCCGCCCACTTCCGGCCTCAGACTGTTATGCCTTGTCCAAATACCCACACTTGCGTTCTTGGCCACTTGAGAGTGCGTGCGCGACTGTCCCAGGTCTTAAAGGGGTCATATGATGCGATTTCAAGTTTTCCTTTCTCTTTGGAGTGTTACAAGCTGATTGTGCATAGATAAGATCCCTGAAGTTGCAAAGACTAAAGTCTCAAACCCAAAGAGATATTCTTTATCAAAGTTAAGACTCTGCCACGCCCCCCTAAAACGGTTCGTTCTAACAAAAGCGAAAGCAAATGTAAACGTTATCGTGTTCTTAGCCAGAAAAAACCGCAGCTCCACCGTTTACCTCCATTTATTTTTAAGGCAGTCTTGCCTTCACAAACATGGCGGACGCGTTGACGTATCGCAGCAAAGGCTCAAAGTGGCCAATGAGGCGTCTAGGTATTTATTATGTCTATGATTTGGACAAAGGGTTAGTCTGGCGCTGTTGTCCTCAGACTGTCATGACGTATGGTTCTGCGGTTCTGCAGTTAGTCCTCCTACTAGCACTGTCACCTTACATCAAGAAGGTCACTGTTTTGAGTCCTGGCTGAACCGAACCTTTCTTTGCAGAGTTTGCATGTTCTCCCAATGGCTTCCCCCAAAATCCAAAGCAGAGTGGCTATTTACACTAAGTGCAAATAGCCCGTTGTTGGCAGAGACTATTTACACTAGCTCCACCCACAAACGTGTGATAGGGCTGGTCAACACTATAAAAGATGGCAAACAATTGTTAGCTCTAGTGGTGTAGATGGTAAAGCATGTCCCTTAGTCTTTTTGACGCGATCGACCCAGGTTCGAATCCGCCTTTTACCAAACTTTTTCTCACTTTTCAAATCTCATATCACATCGGAAAGGCATTTATTTTCAATAAAAATGAAGGAAATAATCAAAAAGTTGAAAATAAAATATCGGGTAGGTGTAGGGAGGTCTTTATTGTCCCAATAAGGTGGCATACATTTAATAATTAGGGGCCAAGCACCGAAGGTGCAATGGCACCTATTGTACCCATTGACGTTCTTTTTCTTCTTCTTTCCGCTCTGGAAGTCTATGGCAGCCCATAGAATCGCTTGTGGGAAAGTTTTGAAATTTGGCGCTCTGATAGAGCACAGTCTCAACATTAACCACAGCAAATTTGGAGTCTCTAACTCAAACTCTCTAGCGCCACCACTTGTCCATATTTTCACTCATGTTTATGCTAATAACTTTTGAACTGTAAGACACAGAGGTAAAATTATTTTTTCTTCTGATTCCTTGGCTCGTGTCGAGTCGATTGGACACTAAAGTTCAAAAATCGTAAGGTTTAGTTTTTTTCGCTATTTTTAATTGTTTGTAAAACCTACTTTTTCGAACTTGTCCTAGACGGTTCATCACATTTTCACCAAAATTGGCTCAGATCATCTTCAGACCATGCTGACAGAAAGTTATAGAATTCAAGTCGATTCGTCCAACTGTTCTCGAATAACGCGCAAACGAATTCTATGAAAAGCACACAGAAATGGATGTGAGGCTATATCTCCGCAATGGTTTGGCATATTGACACCAAACTTAGTGTGTGTTATAACAAGCATGACTTGAGGCTACATGCAGTGTTTTGGCAAAGTGCCACCTAGTGGTCAAGAGATATGAAAAATGACTATTTTTGCTTATAACTTCTGAATAGTTTGGCCAAAAATGGTCTCTTTAGATTC
Source organism: Sinocyclocheilus grahami (assembly GCF_001515645.1). NCBI lineage: Eukaryota > Metazoa > Chordata > Actinopteri > Cypriniformes > Cyprinidae > Sinocyclocheilus > Sinocyclocheilus grahami. The sequence goes on from NW_015505951.1 coordinate 501,061, forward strand.
GGTGGAGCATGCTGAGTCAAACCATATCCAATTTTCCCATGTCAGCCATTTTGAATTTTGTCATAATATGCAATATTTTATGAACGCATTGACTTGTCGTTACGAAACTCAGTATGCGTCTTCGACACCATGCCCTGATGGTACTCAAAAAGTTTGGGGGCAGTGCCACCTTGTTATAATGAAATTGCTGAAAATGCTAATAACTTTTGCTTACATTGTAATGAGACTGATATTGATAGATTCCTTGGATCATGCAGAGAACATCGATACTGATTTTGCCATAATTGGCTGAACTTCCTGTCCGCCATTTTGATTCATGTTGAAAATCGATTCTATAAAATTCGAACTCCTCCTCAACCGTTTGTCCAATTTTCACCAAAATCGAGTCAAATCATCTTCAGACTGTGCTGACAAAAAGTTATGGATTTCGTGTCAATAGACAAAACCGTTTTCGTACAGTGCCACTACAAATTTAAGGCATGATGCCAAAATTACTCTGAGGCTTTATCTCTGCAAAGCTTTGACATAATGACAACAAACTTTGTGTGCGTCAATATCACCTCACACAGAACACACCAAAAGGATTTGATTAAAGCGCCACCTGTTGGTCAAAAGTGATAAGCCATTTAATCATATTACTAGAGGTTGTATTTATGATTTTTCAGCCATTTCAATTACAATCATCCTAAAATTGCTTTTATTACTCATTGTTGCATTTGGTCTGATGCTACATGCCATGTTTAGCTCCTCATGGGAAGTCGTGGCCTAATGGTTAGAGAGTCAGACCTGTAACCCAAAGGTTGTGGATTCGAGTCTCATACCGGCAGGGGTTGTAGATGGGGGGAGTGAACGTACAGTGCTCTCTCCCACCTTCAAGACAATGACTGAGGTGCCCTTGAGCAAGGCACTGAGCCCCACACTGCTCCCCGGGCGCTGCAGCAAAAAAAAAAAAGGCTGCCCACTGCTCGGGGTGTGTGTTCACTGCTGTGTGTGTGCACTTTGGATGGGATCAATTGCCATGAAAAATAAATAAAAAAAATAAGAAAAGAATATGAAAGAGAGAATAGTTGCTTGCAGAAGCCATGGATGCTATTGTTTTTTTGCAGATCTATGACTGACTCCACCCCCTAAACTTTCCCTTGACCTGTATCGTGCTCTCTCATTGGCTGTAGGTCGTCGCTGATGCATTTTAAGTCAAAACACGTTTCACATTGTAGGACTGTGGATTGTTGTTGCTGAAATTGTGCAGTGTGAACCCGAAGACACATAATTAACCCGGGTTTTGTTATTGCCTGTTTTTGGTTGTCCATGTATTTGCAAGCTTTGTTACATGTAAGTCATGTGACCGTTACACAGATTTAACTATTTGTTGTCAGCAATATGGACCAGGTCTCTGTAAATCCTTCCAAAACTCCACTTGGTCTCTCAAGCTTCGTGTCGTTGTTGCGATGAGTTTTGAATAGCGGCAGCGGTTGTATTCTACAGGGAAGACATTGAATAGGCTTCCATCAGGTGGATTGGTGAGAGCAATTCCTAAATGTGTCATACATTGACCTAGAAATACATCTTCTATGTAAACCGGTTTGACAAGTTGGGCTGCCTTAACAAGTTTCTCTGGCAGGTCTAGGGTGAAAACATATCCCAAGCCCAGAGCGTAGGGTGGATAAAAAGGGGGCTCGTAAACAGTTGTTGGAAGATACCATTTAGAATGAGGATCTCTCAGTACCACTGCATTCCTAGCCACAAGTCCAGTCATATAGTTCTGCTTTGGTGCAGACAGAAGCATATTGACTAAGGTTTTGACATTGAGAAACACATCAGAGTCAACTTTCATTGCATAGGAGGTATTCGGACAGTAAACAGTCAGCCATTCTAGCATTACCATTGTCTTAATGGTGAGATTGAAGTAACTGTCCCAGAAATCACTTTGTATGAGGTCATGATACTTCTCACTTTCCTGTAGCAAATTTTGTTGAAGCGTTTCTCGTTCTTCTGAAGTGGGGAGACCCAACAGAAATAATATGCTCACGGTCTTGTCTCCAACTAACCTCTCTGATCCCCAAGTTGAACGAATGGCATCCCGAGCAGCTGTATAGCTTGGAGGTACTGGTACCATTAATACCACAAAAGGGTTTTCCCTCTGGCACTTCTCTGGCTCATTCAAAATTAAATTATACTTGTGTGGGTATGCCACACAATATGGTTCCGGAGGCTTCCACGGTTCCACAGAAGTCACTGTTGGCACTGTATTCAGAGAATCGTTGACCATTTTAGTGATAAATTTCTCTGGAAGAAATAATCCAACTGCTACAGCCCAGGATTCTGACAGTTCATTGTGGACAATGTAGTAGCACAGGAACAGGACCAGGAAAATGGTGAATATAAAAAACGAACGAAGAGATCTGCATCCACTACTTGATTGGCCATGACTAAAAAGAGAAGAAATGTTTGACCTATCTTTTGACATGTTGTGTATTGATACATTCATCTAAATAAACTTTTGTTATCATTAATACACATAGTGATGCTGTACAAGGTATATATGATAAGGTACTACAGTTAATAAAAGCATCAAAAATCTTCAGTTAGATTTATTAGTTATATTTAATGTTTTGCAACTTATCTAAATCTGTATGCCACTTCTAAAAAGATTTTACAAATTGAATTGTTAACTGTACGGTACATTTCCTACAATGTGGGTAGTAACTTACATAAAAATATGTTATGTCTTAATAATTTAATATACAAATTAAAACAGAAGCATCTGTGCTTTACCTTTGTTTTTCACAGACTTCCACCATATTTCCTCTGTTTGTAGAATTTCATACGCATTATCAAGCACTACCATGACATGGCACCGTGCACGGTGAACGTTAAGTACATAGTGAGACAAACCTTTTTTTTGCATAACTAGTTCCACCCCCTTCCACATCAGAGATAAGTAGGAAACAACATTGTCTACTATGATATATGCCACAAACATTAGTGAAGATCATCTGAATTACACAAAGCCAGTCACTGACTTAGATACTAACATATGATTTTCCAACACATTAGTATAATAATCAAATATAATGAGGTCATGCTAAGAGATCTTAAAAGTAGAATAAATTGTACTGGCTAGTAATGCTACAGTACGTGTACGAACATGTTAAAAATACAGTGTCTCTCTCCAGGGGTTGGCCATAATTATTTTTGTCATATGCGACTGAGGACAACACCATGGTTACAATAAAAACATTACCATCTCAGGGTATTGTACTATGGTTATCAAAGGTAAACAAAACTCAAATCTGTTAATCTGTGTGTGTGTGTGTGGGGGGGGGGGGGGGGGGGGGGGGGCAGAGTCCCCATATTTTGATACCGTTTTATGATGCTGTTTTGAATATACCTGTATGGATGTAAATTGTCATTACCTTAGTGACATTTGTGAGTTTTGTGTCACACAATAGACCAAAAATAAATAAAGAAATGTAAAAAACCGCAATGTGTCAACAGTGAGGAAATCAAAAGTAGTCAGCAGCCTGCTGGAGGTAGTCTAATTATCATTAGCAGGTTCAGCTATTATTTAAGTCAAAAAGGGTCAGTGATGTTGAAAAATAATAATAATTTCAAGCCACATGATAATCAGTGGCGGCTGGTGGAAAGTTTTCAACGTATGGCTGTGCTACAACAGTTTTAGCAAACATTACTTTATTTAATGCTAAAGAGATAAAGTAAAAGTTTAAGAAAAAACACTTGAGAAACATTTTAAATAAAGATAATTGTTAATAGTTCGGATAAAGTTTAAGAATGATTCTCACAAATCAAAGCTTTTTTTTCAAGGTAAAAAAAAGAAAAGAATAAGTCACAATTTCTGTATACGGTGCAACAGCAAAGATACATAGAATATTTGTTTATGTATACAAGTCAAGCACAGGAGATGTCAACAGACACTAAAGGGGGACATAAAGGGAAAGCATATATTTGCACAGATGATGTCATATCATATCATATATCATGAAGCAAACATCAACTTTTTTCATCCTTTTTTAATTATAAATGGGCCTATAATTATTAATTTGTGTGTGGCTCGGCGAGGGCGGCTCCCTATCGCCCTCTATTGGCCAGCTGTCACTGATGATAACAAACATGAGAGTAATGACAAGTATGCAAGTTATTATTTGACATGTTATTATTTGGCTTAACAAAGCAACATTCTTCATTGTACAATTAAAGAAAAGTCTAAACATACTCGTGTGCTCTAATGTCATTTGAATATTCTCGAAAATATATTTTTTAATTCCCTTTAATGTTCGAAAGCATTGTTATTTACTACTACATGCAAAAAATATTCACATTCTTGGAACCACACTGTAGTTTTTTTCTTTTTTCTTTCATTACATATTGTACCAGTGACTTTAAGTATGCCTAAAAAGATGTTAATTTGAATCCTTGAAGTAGATATAAACCTTTATTATGTTTTTTTTTCCAAAAGAAATATTGCATATAATAGGTACCAATTATTTTGCTTACCAGATTCTTGAGCTGCTTGAGCTTGTGTTTTCAGAAATATGGATTCATAAATTATGTAAACCACAAATACCAAAATGTTGAAGGTAACTGCAATTAAAAGGCTGCGACTTATCATTCATGGTAATGTGGTGTGGCCTGAATGAATAATTTCAATCACAATATAAATGTATAAAATGGAACAATATTCACAAACACAGACACGGTTTTATGTTTAAGGGCAAATGAACACATCATATGCAAAACCTCAGTAATTTTAATGGTACAGATAATTATTTTATTGATTTGTAACAGAAATCACATTCCAACAGATTTAAAAATCACATGTAGAAAATAATAAATCCAACAAAGTATGAAGAGATATGCAAACAATAGATCAGATGTTATTGCAGCATGTTGGCTGACTGGCAGTTGTGCCATTGCCCTTGCTTTGACTATTACTCTTATTGCTGGCTCAAGAAAAAGAGTGTCTCTCCAGCACTCTCTGGGCGTCCTCTTTAGCATCCAAGGTGGCCGCTCGCTCTTCTTTACAAATCATTTCATGTTCACACTTCAGCTCGTGGTATGAACGAGAAAAAACATGGAAGATAGATGTAGCTGGAAAAGCCATGATAAGAATACCACTCAGTATGCTGCTAAAGGCAACAACCTGGCCAGGTATACTGTGTGGTACCATGTCACCGTAGCCAACTGTCGTCATGGATATGATAGCCCACCAATAGGAAGCAGGAATGCTGCTAAAGCTGTGGGGCCCAGTGGGCTTGTTCTTTGTGAATTCTTTCTCTGCCAAATGTACGAGAGGTGAGAATAGAGCTACAGCCACGCAGAGGAAGAGAAGCAGGAGTCCAAATTCTCGCATACTCCGTTGTATTGTAAGACCCAGGGTCTGAAGGCCCAGTGAGTGTCGTGCCAGTCGCATCACATACAGGATTCGCAGGGCACGCATGACTCGCAGAATTAAACCCAGCTTATCTAAATATCCACGACCAGCGCTACCATTAAGCTCGGCTTCTTCAGATTCATCTTCGCTATCGACAACCAAAGAAATGTAGTATGGTAGAATGGCTATGACATCTATTATATTAAGTGGATTTCGAACAAATTGCAGTTTGCTTTGAGCCTGCAGGAAGCGCAACAAAAACTCCATGGAGAACCAGGCCACGCACACCGTTTCCACTATGAATATGTTGCGACATTTTTCTGAGCATTCACCCTGTAAAAGAAAAATCAGGAGAAATCGGGTGAATGTTTAGATTTAACATCACTTACTAAAGCATGGTCTGCAAAATCTGTATAAAAAAAAAAGACAATTTAACTATTGACATTGACATTTTTGCTTTATTAAAGGAAATATGTAATGAAACACAGATTCAAAATTGAAAGCGGGGTGGGGGTGCAGTTACTGAGATAAAGTGTGTAGTATTTGGCTGGTCATGGGACATCTCACACTGTCAGTCCTAATGAGGCAGCTTGATGACATTTCCAGAGTTCTCTGTGTGACAGCTCACATTTGATGGTTTTTCATTTCTTCTTATATATTTTTTTCTTATTAGTTATGTACATTTGTTGTTAAATTAATTTTAATTACTTTATTGTTGTGCCATAAAGTATGTGTTAACATGATAGCATTTTGTATTTTCATGATAATACTGTGCACCTACTACAGTATATATTTGTATTTACCTCAGCTTATTCTCTTTACCACCTGGGTTTTAAAGGTGGTTGTCAGTACACCATAAAGGTAAAAATTGATTTTAGAAATTTGGTTGGTTAATATTATTTCAATTGATACATTTTTAATAATACAGCTTTTATAAGGCTATTGTAAGTCTATTTTAAGTGTACTAATCATTTTGTACCTTTTTAGTTATTTAAATTAAAACTTTATTGAGAGAAAAATTAGTGCACCTTTAATCCTTTGAATTCTGGCCCTGGGGACCCACTGCTCTGCCCATTCTGTATGTCTTCCTCATTTAACACAACTGATTCAGATCATCAGGAGAGAGCTCAATGAATTGAGTGTGTCAGATAAGTGAGACATACTAAATATGCAGAGCGGTGGGTGTCCAGGACCAGAGCTGAGAACCACTGGTGTTAATAATCTGTAATTTTCAGAACTCTAAATCCCTTTCAACAGTTCAATTAAGCTTTGGATATGCACCTTTGACACTGAATGGCTTCCAGTTATCATATTTTTTTATAAAAAACATGATTATTATTTATTAATTTATTTATTTTTGGCTCCCCAGCTCCCTGATCTGTTCTGGCTGCTGGATCCCTTCTTCCCCATCACCACTCTCCAGACTCTTGCCACCTTGCCCTCCTGGCTCCCCTCCTCTTCCTGCAAGCACCTTACTGTGCCACATTCAAGCTGTTTCTTCAGGAAATTATCAAGGTGTTTAAAACACCCAGTCGCTGGCTTGAAATGAAGCAACTCTATGTTTTCAGGGAGGGGCACAATTCTGATATTCAGAGTGAGATTGCCATCCATGACCTGCCAACATTGTTTGTTGGCCTGGTGGAGCTGACATGCAGCAACCTACACTTTCAATGTGTCATGGCAAAATCCACCTGGTCCTGTTTCCAAAGCTGTTCATGCAGACTAGGAATTAAAAAATGTAATCTAATAAATCTGAGTAAATCTGGGGGTTCGAACATTCCAATACACAGAGCAAACTGTGCATGTGATTGTCATTCACATGACTCTGTAAAACTAATACATGCCCTGATACGGGTCTTCGCTGAAGATCGCTGCAGCACTCTCAACATGTGCCTCGAAGCTTCAGTGTCACAGGTAACATCACTAACATTTGGTTTGGATAAGGGAAGTGGATGAGTGGAAGATGGCCTTTAACACCCCTACTGTGCACTCAGGTGATGCCCTTCGGGCTTACGAACACCCCGGCTGTCCAGGCCCTGATAAATGATGTGCTCAGAGACATAATTGATTTGTCTTTGTGTACATTGATTCCCCATCTTTGCAGGCCCACACTCAACATGCCTGACAGGTGCTGCAGAGGCTACTTGAAAATCAACTTTATGTCAAAGTGGAGAAGTGCATATTTCAAGCTGACAAATGTGAGGGCTGTCTCAGAGTGGCCAGTCCCTGACTCTCATAGAGCACTGCAGCGGTTCTTAGTGTTTGCCATTTTTTATTGCTGTATCATTAGGCATTATAGTCAGACCACTGCCCCTTAACTGTTCTAGCCTACACTACACTCAAGTACCTTTTAGGTGATCATAGCAGAAACATGGGGATTTTTATGAAAATGTTTCACATCTACACTTGTCTTGTCTGTTCCAGTCCCAAAGGAGAAAGACCCTGATCTGCAGTTCATTATGGAGGTTGATGCTTCAGAGGTCAGAGTTGGGGCGGTCCTTTCTTTATTATCCCCTCATCATGGGATGGTGCACCTATGGGCATTCCTCTCTCACCACCTGAGCTTAGCAGATCAAAATTATGATGTCGGTAACCAGGAGCTGCTCGCAGTTAGGCTGGTTTTGGATGAGTAGCGACAGCTGGAAGGGGCAGTAGAGCCTTTCTTGGTCTGCCCACCCCTGGTCCCATATTGTCCTGGACTTTGGCACTGGCCTCCCTTCCTCCATGGACAATTCCATGGTTTTGACAGTTATGAACAATTTTTCAAAGGTGGCTCATTTCATTTCCTTTCCCAAATTGCCCTCAGCAAAAAAACTGGTAAGGTTGTAGACTATCATGTCTTTAAGATTCATGGCCTTCCCAAAGATGTGGTCTCTGACAGGGGCCCCAGTTTTTCACAATTTTTCGGTGATTCTGCTTCTTCTTTGTCCAGTGGTGCACACTCAAATGAGAAAGAGCCAGAAAGGTGCTTTTCCAGGCAGGGAAAAATGCCAAGGTGGTAGATCGTCATCTGACTCCTTATCCAAAGTGCTCATCATCTTCCTTGTGCGTTTCATTCCACCATAGCGTGACAGAAGCCCGGACCTAGAAATAGAGAAGTCCCCGATGTGTTTTCCCCGTTTATTTTTTCCGTTTTTGTTTTTTGTCATGGTTTATTACGCCTCCCAACTCATCTCTATTGCCCATGCTAACCATGACCTGCTCGACTTTGCCAGGGACTTCAGTGTTTCCTCCGCGTCCTGCCCATTTGACAATGAAACACTGAAGTCTCTGTTCTGGATCGGGGTGAATCTTCACCACACCATCGATCCCCCCCCAGACATCGGAGCGTCAACCCCCAATCCAGAACACAGCCAGACCCAGAGCCCAGCCCACCATCACCCCGCTGCGCGAAGCAAGAGCCTGAACCCACCGCTGACGGAGAGCCAGAGCCCGCCACGACCGACGAGCCATCGCCAGAGAGAGCGACAGAGCTGAGGATCACCCCGGAGGCCAGAGCCTGTGACGTCAGACTAGGTGCGAGAGCCGGCTACAGTGCTCACCATGGGGGAGAGTGCTATGGACAGCGAGAGCACGGAGGGAAGCTCTGCCCACTGCACCATGGCTGAGGGTAAGCCGAGCTCAGTGGATTTAAATTCGGATATATATGCAGACATGCCAGCTCTTCTACTGCCTTCGTCTGAACGGTCTGTCTGCCCTGAACTGTCTGCACATCCCGAACTGTCTATCTGTCCTGAAACAACCATGGAGGTCGTTCCCCTGTCGCGATGTGGTGTGTGTGCGCAGCCGCCCAGCCTCCCTCTCCCACCTCCTCTGTATCAGTCCTCACCATCACCTCCGCTGTTTCCTGGCAGCCCTTCAGCACACCCTCAGCCCACCATCTGTGCGGTGGGATCGCCGCAGGTCTGCCAGTCTCCATCGGCATTGTGGCTGGAGGAACCCTTGTCTCTGCCTCCAGCCTCTGAGTCCCGGACTCCGCCTCGGCCCTTCAACCCAGCGGCTCCACCATGGCTCCTAGTTCCCTCCTCTCCGCCGTGGCCCATCAGTCCACCAGCTCCGCTGGGCCCCCTCGTCCCTCCGGCTCCGCCTTGGTATGTCGTCGACCATCCGCCACCTCGGGACTCCACTCCTCCGGCTACACCTTGTCCCTCCGGCTCTGTCAGGCTCCTCCTTCCCTCCGGCTCCACCTTGGTCCTCTGTTGCTCCGGCTCCACTGTGGCCTTCCGGATCCCTGCCTCCGCCTCAGTCGCTGGAGCCATCTGCTCCGCCTTGGCCCTCCGGATCCTCAGCGTCACCCTGGCTCTTCGGCTCTCTGTCTCCGCCTCGGGCTCCACCACCACATGCTCCGCCGCCGTCGGTCAGCCCCCTGGAGCCGTCAGCCCTTCCTCCACCATGGCTCGTCCCTCCGTCGGCTCCACTGTGGGCCACCATCATGGCTGTGGCCTGGGTCCCGCCTGCCTCCTCCTGCTCCCTCCTGTCTTTTCCCTGGCTCCTCCCTCCATCTGATCTGCCCTGGTCCCTTCTGCCTCCAAAATGACTCCTCCCTCCGTCTGATCTGCCCTGGCTCCTCCCTCCTCCCTCCATCGTCTCCACCCTGGACTCTGTTTGTTGTCCTCCTCCCGGGTGTCCGTCCTCTGCCTGAACCTCCTCCAATATTTGTCTGCCAGCCCTTTGCCATCCCCTGTCACCATCCCACATCCACTCCTTTGTCCTCCTCCTAAGTCCTCCTCCTTCCCTCCCTTTGTTGTTTCTGCGCCGTGAAGTCATGAAGATCTGTCACACCCTTGGACTGTTTTTGTTGTGTTTTCATCCCTCATGTGCTCCATGACCTAGTTTTCCCTCATATTTGATTGTGTCATTTGGTTCAGGTGTCTTGTTAATTGTCCTTGTCATCCCATGTATTTAAGCCCTAGTCTGTGCAGTCTGTATTTGTCCGGTCTACCAAGTCCATATGTGTGTTTCTTGCCTGTTCTGTCCTGGATTTACCCTTGTGTCGATTTATTAAAGACTGTTTGCATTGCTCATCATCTTCCTTGTGCGTTTCATTCCACCGTAGCGTGACAATATACTATATATATATATATATATAATAATCAATATATGAAAAGTATGGTATCATGTTATTTGGAACATAGTCCTTTTGTTGAAACTACTGCAAAAATTGTTCATTCTTAAATTATCAAATTATCAGCTTTACTGTACGTCACGAGGATGAATAACCTGAAAACATAACATTCCACACACAAATACATAAAAGTATTAAATGTAATGTTCATGCAAAGCTGAATAGTGGTGAGAAGAAATACAAAAAAGTGATTGTGACCCCATTAATTCCTTATATTTTTACATTCTTCTGACATTTGGTGTACACTCTGAAAAATAAAGGTTTTTGATGGCATCTATGGTTCCATGAAGAACTTTTAACATCCATGAAACCTAAGCTTTCCATTGCACAAAAGGTTCTTTATAGTGGAAAGTGGTTCTTTAAGTTATGTTCTTCACAATAGGAAGAGATTGTTCTTTTTAGAACTGTTCACCAAAAGGTTCTTTAGACTAGAGAACCCAAAATGGTTCTTTTATGGCATCAACCTTTATTTTTAAAGGGTGTAGAATATATATCATGGTATACTATAGAAGACAGAAGACCCTCAGAATATATGCCCTCCGAAGACAGTATATATAAAAATAGTGATTGTGCACTAACCCCGTTATCGTGATCAGGCATGGTGCTGATACACAAGCTGATAACTGTCACAGCAATCATGACCACTGAGAAACATGCAAAGATTTTCCCAAGCCAGCCAGAATGAGGGTTTTCCACTATTTCTTGCAGCTGGCTCATGAACCAGATGTAACCCTTCTCTTGTGCTAGAGGCTTCTGTATGGCTTGCCTTTTCTGCCTCCTCTCTTCCTCCTTCATTTTCTTTTCTCCTACTTCCTCCACACGGGACAACAACTTGCGCCGACAGCAGCGTTCCATGTGAACAGGGTCGATGCCCCAATAGTTGAGTTCGTCAGACAGTGACACAGCACACACCTGCCGCAGCAGTCTCAGTTTACCTGCAGCCAGGAAGTTTAAGATGACCCGGAAGGCCATCGAGCTGCGGTCAAAAAAGAACTCTCGCCGGGCCTCATCGTAATCATCACAAAGCTGGGCGATATCATCTGGGCTGCTGCAGTGACACAGCTGTCCCAAACGAGTGAGTGGGAATTCCTCCAGTGTGCTCCAAGGAAACGTGTAGCAATCTCCTCCAACATTGATGAGGGCTAGTTTACTGTGGTCAACATCTCTGAAGGCCGGGATGTTGTGTAGTCGCTGGGCACGTTGAAAGTATACACCTTTGATGGTTTCGGTCTCTGGAATTTCTGAGAAAAACAGGTCAAGGCTGCTGTCGTCTGTGCTGACTGAGAGATTGCTAAAATCATGGTTGGTATTGCTAATGATGGGCATGGTGGCATTTGGGGATGTCAATGATTTGAATGTAGTAAGTAGCAGGTAGCAGAGCACTGGAGCTGGCAGAGAACTGTGAATAGAAATACATGTCTTGTTTCAATTTACTAGCAATTTTTGATTGAAAATTGTTTTAAAGAAAATCCTACACCAATTTTCTTTAGATACCTATGATTCAATTTTTTTGTAGACAACATAAAAACATCTTTCCACAAAAACATTTACTAGTTATATAAAAACATCAAGAATTCTACATAAGAAATAATGATAGTACTTTAACACAGTGATTATATCAGATGGTAATACCATAGTACTTTGATGAGCTACTGGAGAGCTACCTTCCTGCAGACTTTAGTTCCAACCCTGCTCCAGCACACCTGTCTCTGTCTGTAATTATCAAGCAACCCAGAAATACATGTCATGTTTCAATTTACTAGCAATTTTTGATTGAAAATTGTTTTAAAGAAAATCCTACACCAATTTTCTTTAGATACCTATGATTCAATTTTTTTGTAGACAACATAAAAACATCTTTCCACAAAAACATTTACTAGTTATATAAAAACATCAAGAATTCTACATAAGAAATAATGATAGTACTTTAACACAGTGATTATATCAGATGGTAATACCATAGTACTTTGATGAGCTACTGGAGAGCTACCTTCCCGCAGACTTTAGTTCCAACCCTGCTCCAGCACACCTGTCTCTGTCTGTAATTATCAAGCAACCCTGAACACCTTGATTAGCTGGTTCAGGTGTGTTTGATTAGGGTTGGAGCTGAAGGATGGTAGCTCTCCAGGAGCAGGGTTGGACACCCCTGCTGTACACTATAAAAAGTGAAAACGGACAGTTTTTAAGGAGGAGCTACAGTATTTCTGCCTGTGTTTTTAAATAGTGAGGGATGTGATCTGACCCTTAGAAATGACTTTAGTTCGTTCATTCAGCTGTTCCTATGTAAGTACACATTCTATTCATCTAATAATGTTGAGGTTAAATAAAGTTTTAAAATAAGGGGAAAATCTGAAACCATGGCAAAATAAATTGAGCTCATTCGCTGGTATTTCTCAATTTAAGAGACATCAAACAGAAAGTGTCTCTATTAAAAAGGTATTTGGCTCATTTAACAGTACATTGGAACTTCCATTGTTCTATCAAAAATGTGATTGGCTCTTAAACGTTAGGTGACTACCGCCGCCATATTATGCCTTATTATTTCAAACATTCGTGTGAATGGCTGGCCCACCTCTTAATTTTAAATGATTTAGTTTGTGCAACCTTTAAAATAAAATCTTCAAATGAAACCCATTTACCAGATAAAACATTTGTACAGTGTATCATGAAGTGTTTTGTTGTTGTTGTTGTTAGTAGCCCATGTAGGCTAACTTAATAAAACACATCTACAACATTAAATAACATTTACCACAAAATTTTCTCTCTGGCATCACAAAGCATTTCAGACAATAAAATCAAAAGTTTCACCACTTACCTGCTTAAAATGTCAAGGATTCTGTCATCCTAATAGAACACTGTAAACGTTTTTACTCGTCTGTCCTAAGATTAATAAAATATATTTTCATTTAGGAAGGTGTATGAACCAAGATTAAAAAGTTGATAAATTCCTCGTCCCATCCAGAAAGTACGTTTATTGCCGGTAAATGTTGTCATGAGCTCTTCATGTGTCTCTTTCTAAACACTTCTAGTCAGACATGAATAATCTGCCTGTCTCATAAAGATCACCCTGAATCCCTAACACAAGCGCCTGGGGAAAAAAAGGTTGCGTGAAACAATACTCTCGGGAATAAAACCGATTATCTAACACCAGTGTCCTCTGAAAGCCCATTGTTGTTTATCTCTGCTTTTCAGATATTAAACACCATGCAGCGGCTGTGCGCGCGTGCGCACCCACCTACAGCTTTAATGCGTTCTCGCTTTTTATTCACAACATATGGAGATTTCAACAAAACAATGTCACGTTAGTAATATGTCCTCAATCTACCCTCAATAAGGTCAATTGTGAGTGTATTGTTGAATAGGACATGCATAGATCCAACGATACATTCTGATTAAATGAACCATTTTAATAGCTGCTGTAAAATGTACAACTTTATATATTAATACACCATATAATAATATCTCTGTTTACTTGCTGGATTGCGTGCCAGCATAATACACCCTTAAGTTAACCTAATGAGCTATATAACGTTGTAGAAGAATCATTCTGATTATTATTAATAAATTACATTAAAAAGTCATTATCATATTGATTTTGCTGCTATTTTATAAAAGTGATAAGGCACAACAGGAATTTTTTAAGGGGTGTTCTAAGGCATAACATGATGCAGAATAACTAAAACATACTTAACTATGGTAAAATCACTGTTATGCAAACCTCGAGGTATTGCTTTAGTGAAATATGTAGATTGGGAGTCTGAACTCTGAAGCCCTTGATCCACAGACTAATGACTATCAGGGCTTAGCTGTAATCTCCTGTAGACAGATGATGGTGAGCATGCTGGGACAATTGAACCAGTGATAACCCTTACTTACCACCTAGGATAAACAATAACTTCTTATATAGAGAGTTTTAGAACAGTTGGTTTTTAAAGGATGTCTTTACTCTTCTGTAATCAAGTTTGTTTGTCATGTTCAACCTGTTCCTAAACTAGCTCTCAGGTTACTTCTAATTGGATGAACTGGGCCTGCAGAAAGAAACTGGAGAACCTTATTAAGTGCTTTGACATCAGGGTCTCCTTACATTCAGCATCTAGGTTTTCGTGTTTCCCCTATCCTTTCTAGAAAAAAAAAATGCAGAGAGTAATCATATTTATTAACAAGAATTTTACACCGTAAATAAAATACATAGCTTTATAAAACTTGTTGCCAATGCTAGGTGTCTACTAGCGGCTGCAAAGATGTTTCAAAGGTGTTTCAGTGCACAACGTGTTCCTGTTTGGTTGATTGGATGTTCTGGGTAACAACGTTTTAGAACAGTTGGTTTTTAAAGGATGTCTTTACTCTTCTGTAATCAAGTTTGTTTGTCATGTTCAACCTGTTCCTAAACTAGCTCTCAGGTTACTTCTAATTGGATGAACTGGGCCTGCAGAAAGAAACTGGAGAACCTTATTAAGTGCTTTGACATCAGGGTCTCCTTACATTCAGCATCTAGGTTTTCGTGTTTCCCCTATCCTTTCTAGAAAAAAAAATGCAGAGAGTAATCATATTTATTAACAAGAATTTTACACCGTAAATAAAATACATAGCTTTATAAAACTTGTTGCCAATGCTAGGTGTCTGCTAGCGGCTGCAAAGATGTTTCAAAGGTGTTTCAGTGCACAACGTGTTCCTGTTTGGTTGATTGGATGTTCTGGGTAACAATGCCCTACATATCAGGGGAAGTTTGGATGGTTAATTATTCAGTCCTTTGAATGCTGGGTTCTCTTGAGAAAAGTAAGTGTGCCTATAAATGTAATAAATGTTGTAGTTTACTAAGTCTTAAAAGTCTATTTTAAAAAAACTGAAAAATGTACATATAATATAATATTAATGAAATAAAAGGCCACTTTAGTGTACACACTTTAAAATGTGTACTTCATAATCGGATTGATGTCAGTATCAATAAAATATTTACTTTCAGGTACACTTTAAATTGTATTTTAAAATATGTGCTTTAAAGTACACATTTCACTTATTTCAGTGTTCTGAATAACATACTAATGAACATGTAAAGATTATTATTTGAACTGTAATGTGTTATTCAACATTACATCTACAGTCAATTTAAAATGTGCTAAATTACAAAAGTGAAATCACAAATACATTACATACACATTTCAGCTGAAATTACATTATAAGAGAAATGACTTTGTATTTGAGTTTACGGTAAAAATCTTTTCAGTGAATGTACTGAAGAATGTAGACTTTAACCATATTTCAACTAGAATTATGAAATTACACATACAGATATATTTATGTAGTGGGTCCAAAAAGCATTCTTAAGTTCAACTAATTGCATGTAATTGAAACTATCCCTTCTGTGATTCTTTAGTATTTGTGTCTGTTTTATCTGCTGGTGAAAATTATATGTCTGATTGCGTAGAAAAACAATTGCACACCTCTCCTCAATAAGCTGAATGATCTTAGGTACAGAATATTTCATGTGGCCTAATATGCACCACTAAACATGAAACATTATACAGTCTTTTCACCAGATCCATTTAACTCGGATCATTCAGTGTATGGGCAGGAAGCCTGTTCTGAATTTCCTGCTTTGTGGCTACATATGTATCATGTTGCTACTCAGAAAGGAAATTTAATTTGGTGCTACTCTGAAGAGAAATACCCATTAAGGTAGGGACAAAGCAGCTGACTATACAACCAACGAAAAGACAACATTAAGGTTTTTACTGCTTAAGAATATTATTCAATATCCAGTATCCTGTTTTGTTTTTTGTTTATATTTTTTCAACCTTTTATTTTAGATCCTATCACTT
The DNA here is from genome assembly GCF_001515645.1 of Sinocyclocheilus grahami. Lineage (NCBI taxonomy): Eukaryota > Metazoa > Chordata > Actinopteri > Cypriniformes > Cyprinidae > Sinocyclocheilus > Sinocyclocheilus grahami. The sequence continues at coordinate 517,397 of NW_015505951.1, forward strand.
CACATTCGAGTGCTGATGAACAGATTTTTAATAATAGGTGCTCCAATAATTTAGACCTTATTGCACCTCGCAAGCGTATTAATTTAAAATGCAAGACCCAGCCATGGATAAATAGTGACATTCGGGAGCTCAGACAGCAATGTCGGCAATACGAACGTAGGTGGAAGAAAGATGGGCTTCAAGTGTCATACGAAATGCTGAAAGACTCCGTGCACAAATTTCAAAAGGGTGCTAAGGCTGCAAAGGCAAAATATTTATCAGAAAGTATTGCCAAAAACTTACATTTCTCTGGAACACTTTTCTCAACAATCGATTCTGTTTTAAACCCCTCAGTGCAGATTTTTCCAGAGATCTCACCTTTACTATGTGAAAATTCTTACGCATTTTGTAGGCAAAGTTAATAATGCTAAGGCTCAGTTAGCTATTATGGCAAACCCCGTTTTATCCACTACTCAATGGAGTGAATTTGAAATTGTTTCTATACAGACATGCAGAGAAATCACCTTAAAATTAAAATCCACCTTTTCCCCCTTTGATGTTATTCCATCACGATTTGTTAAACAAATCTTTGATACCATTGGTTTAGACCTAGTGATTATCATTAGCAACTGTCTAAAGACGCTAAAGTAGCTTCTGTGACACCAATTTGTAAGAAGCCCTCACTAGATACTGCAGTTTACTCAAACTTTAGACCGATCTCAAATTTGCCATTTTTATCTACAATTTTAGAAACAATAGTACTTATGCAATTACAAAGGTATTTGAGTACTAACTGTATCTCCGATATTTTTCAGTCTGGTTTTAAAAGCTTACACAGGACAGAGTCTGCCCTTCTGAAGGTTTTTAATGACATTTTAACATCTAATGATTCTGGTAATACTATGGCCTTAGTGCTTTTAGATCTCAGTTCAGCGTTTGATTTTGTTGACCATGGTATTTTGAATCTGCTATCTCGCTTGGAGCACTGCATTGGTATTAGAGGCACTGTACTTGACTGGTTTCGGTTCTTTTTGTCTAACAGAAGATTTTCAGTCAGTATTGGGCAATATTCCTCTTCTGTAGCATTTTCTTCATGTGGTGTTCCTCAAGGATCAACTTTGGCGCCATTATTGTTCTCGCTGTACATGTTACCCATTGGTTCAATCTTTAGGAGATTCGATGCGTCATATCATTGCTAAGTCGATGATACCCAGCTTTACATGCCATTTAAGCGCAATGACAAGTTCGGTCCTTTTTGTCTAACAGAAGATTTTCAGTCAGTATTGGGCAATATTCCTCTTCTGTTGCATTTTCTTCATGTGGTGTTCCTCAAGGATCAACTTTGGCGCCATTATTGTTCTCGCTGTACATGTTACCCATTGGTTCAATCTTTAGGAGATTCGATGCGTCATATCATTGCTAAGTCGATGATACCCAGCTTTACATGCCATTTAAGCGCAATGACAAGACTGCTTTATATCAACTAACAGCCTGTCTCCAAGAATTGAAAACATGGCCTACCAATCATTTTCTGCATTTGAATGACGATAAAACTCAAATTGTTCTGTTTAGGGCTAACGAGAAAACTGATCTGAGCACCGTTGATCTGGGCTCTCCCATATTGTTCTGCTGAGGTCAAGGATCTGGGCTTCATACTGGACAGCGACCTAAAGCTGAATAAACAAATTCATTCTACTGTGAGTGCTAGCTTTTACCATCTGCAAAGATTAGCAAAACTTAAACCCTTCCTAAGCAGGAAGAGTTTGGAGATTGTAATTCATGCTTTAATTTCTTCGCGACTTGACTATTGTAACTCGCTATATTATGGACTGCCTGTCTCATCTATTCATCATCTGCAACTTCCAAAACGTCCAAAATGCGGCTGCTCATTTGCTCACAGGCAGTCACAGAAGGAATCACATCATGCCTATTTTGCGTTAATTGCACTGGTTACCATTTAATTATCGCATTCAATTAAAAATTCTGCTATTTGTGTACAAAGCTCTAAACAACCTTGCACTTCCATATCTCTCCGAGTTGATTATTGTACACAATCCAGCTAGATCACTCAGATCACAGACTAAGCATCTGCTTTTGGTTCCCAGAGCTAGATTGAAATGTAGGGGTGACCGAGCCTTTGCTGTTGCTAGCCCCAAACTATTGAACAATTTGCCATTATCCATCAGAATAGCTTCTTCAGTGTCTGAGTTTAAAAGTCTTTTAAAAACGTATCTTTCTTCCCATGCTTTCAATGTTTTGTGACTGGTTTTCTAATGATGTGTTTATTCTGTTGTGTGATTGGGTCAATGTAACTGTGTACATCACTTTGGTAAACTAAGGTTGTTTTAAAGTGCTTTATAAATAAATTGAACAATGAACAATATCTTTACTTAAAACCCACTTAATTTAGATAATACAACATGACGCAAATTTTTAGGTGTAACGACAAAACATTTTATGTAGTATGCGGTATATATGTATGCAGGTCCTGTTTTATAACCATCATTAACATAGCTTGCCTTTTCTTTTCTTTTTAGCTTCCTTCAATTCCTATTTCTCAGTTACAGTATATATACCACACAGCCTGACAATATATTCTTGCTTTCAAATGTGTATATATATATATATTATTAGAATTAGTATTTATTAGGATGTTTATATTCCAAGGTACTTTTTCCCTATATGCTAATATTAATTTAATGTATTTAGTTTTATGTATACACTAAGAAACTGACTGTGAAATTCACAGTAATTAACTGGCAGCTAGTGACAAGTAACTTACTGTAGAATAAATATTTTCATTGTTTTCATTTACAATAGCAACCATGTAACTGTAAAGTAAAACTCACTCATTTGCAAGTGCAACCTTTTTTTTCTTATTACACAGGACAGTGTAACAATTGGTGGGGAATGTAATCGGCAAAGGACCTTAAGCCAGGAATCGAGCACGGGTCGCCAAAGCCACAGTTGCACTATATATCAGTGCGCTAACCACTAGACTATTGGTACCGACAAGTTCCATTGCTGTTTAGTTACATTGGTTCATCCCAAATAAAAATAAAATTAATATGAAATAACTAATGCATGTTGCACGATTTAAATATAAATATTCATTTATCAACAGTCACGGTTAACTGCTCATCATTATAACAAGCTTAATTTATCATTCTTCACTTTATTGCTAGATGTCTTGAAAACAATAAAATCTTGATGACCTTCTGGTAATTTTTTTTTTTTTAATTTTAATTAAAGAATACATTTGCTTCCTGTATTCTCTATTCAAACCTAAAATGTAACTGAATTACAGTGAGGTCAAATTAAATGCAGTCATTGGCTGGAAACCCAGCTGCCAGGGTAGGCTACTATGTTTTCCTTCTCAAGCCCAGTGGCTGGGTTTCAGAAAACCCTAGTGTATGGCAGTACGGTGAAATCGCGTTCTGGGGGGTGAATTTATGATTATGATACTAAAGTTAAAATAATATGATAATAATTAAAAGTTTGTATGAAGCAGTATAATGGGCTGTTTTTGCACAGGTAAAATGACTGGAAGCAAAAGACACCAGAAGCCAAACACATTCAAGTTACAAATAGTTGTACCCGCTCTCTTGTGAAAACTAAGCTGGATATAAATAATATCCATTATTTTTTTTACAGCACATTGTTGGTTACTGTAATTTTCTACTGTAAATAATTGCTTGTTGTGTTTTCTACAATACATTGGTAATTACTGTGATTTTTCTACAGTACATAATTAGTTATAGTGTTTTCTACAATACATTGGAAGTTACTGTGAATTTCTACAAGACATTGCTGGTTACTGTGACACTCGCAGTACTTCTTACATTACTGCAATTTTGACTGAAACTACGGTATTCTACTCTGAACTAATATACAGTAATTTCCTGTGCACAAACACAGTAAATTCCTGTCGATTTTTACAGTGTATATTATATTATGAATATAACTTTCTTTATTGTGATTTACTTTGATCTAGCCAAAAGGCCCCTAAACCCATGGGCTAATTTACCTTACACAGTAATAATTTTGTTACACTTAAAACTCTTTTAGCACAAAACCTTTATTGGTACGAGGCATTTTATATAAGAATATCCATTCAATTAATGTAAAATTTATAGCAAACAAGAGCAGAGAACGTGATGTAGTTTTAACTTAACTGAGTAGTACAGAAGAGAATGGTAAGGTTATTGTAAAGGTTAGAATTAGATAACAGAAATAGGAAATAACGAGCAATACAAAAAAAAATATTAATCAGCTTTGTTGTTGTTATCAAGAAGATCATACAGATATGATGTTAAGAAAAGAGTTATTAATATATCAGAAAATTCAACGGTGTGTCCACTAGGTGGTGCCTTTGGATTGATATTTTTTTTTACAGTCAGCACAAGACTGACACACTGAATGTTGTCAGCACAATTACTGTCATCATATACATCCATGTGCCACAGTCTTTTGAAGTCAGTTTAGCTAATTTAAGTGAAGAACAGTCCTAAATTTAACCTACTCAACTTTATGGAATTCATTTGTTGTTATCAAGAAGATCATACAGATATGATGTTAAGAAAAGAGTTATTAATATATCAGAAAATTCAACGGTGTGTCCACTAGGTGGTGCCTTTGGATTGATTTTTTTTTTTTACAGTCAGCACAAGACTGACACACTGAATGTTGTCAGCACAATTACTGTCATCATATACATCCATGTGCCACAGTCTTTTGAAGTCAGTTTAGCTAATTTAAGTGAAGAACAGTCCTAAATTTAACCTAGTCAACTTTATGGAATTCATTGTTCTGTCTCAGGAATATTAGCCTAATATGGTCAAAAGGACTCACCAGCAACATCTGAGATGTTAGCAGCTTGTTTGCATGTTACGTAGTCATTATAAAAATTAACCATGACAATCCCTCTCTTTTCTTTCTGAAATAGAAACATTTTTGAAAATGAATATTTGGTCCCACTTTATATTAAGTGGCCCTAATACCAACCTGTGTACTTGCATAGTAACTAGATGTGCACGTAGTATGTAACCACAGTATAAGTACACATTGGTACATAGTATCTAGAGCTGTAATATTTCTGTAACTACACACATGTAACAACCCTCAGAATGGTTTGTGTATGTACAAATGTGTAACAGGACATATATAACTACATTTTGTAACAACAATGTGTCTAAGAGTAATTGGAACAATTTGATCCAGGGGGTGGAGATGGGTAGGTTTAGGGGTGGAAATGGGATCCAGGGGGTGGAAATAGGTAGGTGTTGGATCTCATGTTGGTGCACCACTGTAATAACAGTGTACTTGCATGGTGACATAAAAAAAGCTTATCTTGAAGGTTTATTATTATATTTGATGTACTGTATCATATTTGATACTCGCATTTTAAAATGATTTTCCTTAAAAATATGTATGGATAATCAGGTAAACCTGAATGTTTATCTTGAAATATTACTAACAATATAAAAATCATTCTATTCTCATTCTGATTTACTTCAAATCAGTAAAAAAACAAACTGATGTTTTTAGAATTATACTAAAAGGACTTTTATTTTCTAATTCTGTATAAAATATCATCATGAGTAGTGTAGTAGATTGTGTATAATATATGTTTTCAGCAATGTTTTAATCATGTTGATAATTTAGATGCCTTAGAAATGTACCTATTGATTAAAAGGATAGTTCAATCAAAAGTGAAAATCCTGTCATCATTTACTCATCCTCAAGTTGTTACAAACGTGTATGAGTTTCTTTCATCTTTGGAAAACGCAAGTACATATTTTGATGGTAGTTATTGAATTTTATAGTATGGGAAAGAAATACGGTGTAAATCAGTGGCTACCATCAATTGTTTGGTTACCAATATTCTTCAAAATCTTCCACAGAACAAAATATGTTAAGAACTCATACAGGTTTGGAACAGCTTGAGGGTGAGTAAATGATGATAGAATCTTCATTTTTGAAATAGAAAATGATTTTTGAAAAATCATTGATGATAGAATAATCTGTTTTTTAATTCTTTTACCCCTTTTGTAAAAGAGCTGAAAATCGAGCATAAGTCTGAATGCTAATTACACACAATTTGAGAGTTATGCACCATGGTTTAATAGCATGCTGACATTAGCAAGTGCCATAATATTTACTGGAACATTTGGTGTACACAAAGCCACACTGATCTCACTTCTCTTTAAAAAATGCAATTCTGTTTCTGGAGTATACTGAAGCATTCGGGGGATTAGTGATGCTGGGCATTAGTGGTTAACCTCTCAGTTCTGACTAGTTGATGGCTATTAGTTACAAAAGTCTGACCAATTTGAATGTATTCTAGGGAGTTGTGTAATCGTGATCAAGGCCTATAAGCCAAGATATGTGTACATCAGTTGTCTGCTAATTGTCACTGCTAATTGAATGTCTCATATTGGTCTCAATTTGTTATTAATGATATCTGAAAATGTATTTCTGATATCAATAATCAGGAGGGTAATTTCTAAAATGACTCTCTTTTTTAACTAGTAACAATAACATTCGTGATATCAGAAATGAACATTGTCACTATAGTGACAATCAAATGATTGACATCAAAAATGAAAATTTTTACTAGTGGCAATTCAATTGTTGATACCAAGAACGGACATTTGCGCTAGTAACCACATGATTACTGATATCAAAATAAAGGCTTTTACTACTAAGAATTGTATTTTTGATATGTGAAATTGGAATTTCACGTAGTAAGAAATCAATTCTTGATATCAAGAATTAAATTTGAATAGCAGCCTGACATTTAAGATCCCTAGTATCAAGAATTAGAATTTTAACTAGTGAAAATGTAATTGCTGATATCAAGAATTCATATCCTGCAAATGAATAAAAGTCAAAACGGCTTGCCTATTGCCATTCCCAGAATATAAATTCTTGATATCAAGAATAATATTTTTTACTAGTTGAAATGTAATTCCTGATAGCAAGAATTCAGTTTCTGGAAGTGATGACGTCATTGTTGTTTGTTTTTACTAGTGGAAATGTAATTGCTGCTGATATCAAAAATAGCCATTGTTACTAGTAGAAATCGAATTCCTGATATCGAGAATTAGCATTTTAGCTAATAAAAATTGAACTGTTGATATCAAGAATTCATATCCTCGCTCGCCATAGGAGAGCAGGTTTTTGCAAAGGGTCAATTGGCCATGTTCACACAGCAGCAGAATACAGTTGTCAATCCTGTATTTGAGTCCATAATACAGTTCACACATTCCGTTCACACACAGTATGGTTATTTACAGGCGCGACAACCGCATTCTGTAACCGAACTCACACCTGTACATTTTCAGGACTCACAACTGCATTCTCTGAACACACGCGCTCTGTGATCGAAACAGGACTGGACAACTAGTTGTCTGTCACATGGTACAGTGCGAGAGAGAGCTGTTCTGCTGTACTAACTATGTGTTTTCATGTGTGGTTTCGGTAACTTACAGTGACGGAGAAATTAGCTGTGTGTCATCTGAAAGTTAGATCCAATCAATTGTTCTCCACCGGAGCTGCTGCCATCAGTTTTGTGTTCTGCGCACGACTCAAATGGTCTGCTCTCCACCCAAATTTAAAATCTGCTGTCAGTTAATAACGATATGACGGATGTCCAAAAAGTGATAAGATGACAGAAAGTGATAAGACTTTTGATATTTGATATTACTTTGGTCACTGTCGCTGGTAAGGAATACATGATTGACCCCCCGTTGCACGTTCATGCAGGCAGTATTTGAAAAGCTATTGTAAGTTGCTGTGTGAATGGGACTTTTCCAGACTCACACCTGTAAATGCGGTTGTCAATCCCAAAAAACTGACAGTGTAAACGTAGCCAATGACGTGTACATAAGTCAACGAGGCGATGGAAAGTTAATGAAGGAAGGCCATAAAAAAACGAAGCAGAACTCAGCCTGTGCATGTCACGTTCAGTTCTAGGTTTCAGTTTTGTTTTCATGGAGTTCTAGTTTGCAACTCATTGTTTCTTTTGTGTCCTTTCTGTTTCTTCGGTTGTCATGGTTTCAAAATATATTCTAACTTGTCGCCATAGTTACTTATTGATTATATTGTTTACCTGTGTCTCATTCAGTTCATTTATTACCCTGTGTATTTATAGCCCTCTTGAGTTAGTCTTCAGTTGTCGGTTATTTTCTATTAGTGCTGGGCAACGATTAATTGTGATTAATCACATACAAAATAAAAGTTTTTGTGTACATAATATATGTGTGTACTGTGTATATTTATTATGTAGCCTATATATAAATACACACACATGCAGGTATATATTTAAGAAAAAATGTTATGTTTATATATTTGATATATTTTTATATAATATGAATATAAATATACACATGTAAATGCGTGTAAATATTTTCAAAATATATGCTGTATGTGTATGTCTTTAATAAATATACACAGTACACATGCATGTATTATGTAAACAAAAACTTTTATTTTGGATGCGATTAATCGTGATTAAACGTTGCCCAGCACTATTGTCTATGCATTTGGATAACTTTTCTATAGTCATTCGGCAATCCTGCAGCCTGAACCACTTCAGGTTCAGGAAAACCACCCTAACATCAGAATAACTGTGATTACCTGTAGACTTGTGCTATGGCCGAATCACAGCCGAGATTATCCAAGTGATTTTGCTTAATTAAAGCATCTGGTTTTATCTTTTATAACATCTCTTTATATCCGTAATGAGTAACGTATTACAAACGTTTTATGAATATGGAAGAGTAAGTACGTCACAGTCAATTCTTTTTGGGCAATAAACTCATTTTGAGGTTGTAAATTGATGGTACTCTTACCACTCTCATGAGAACATCATCAGGAACGTTTCTCTTGTGATTACAGATGCTGTAGGCAGAAGAGTGGCTGAAGATAACAGGAGATTTAGAGATATCCAGCACCTGATTCATGACCTTCTCAGACACATGAGACAGGTCAATCAGCATTCCAATGCGGTTCATTTCCCAGATCACTTGCTGAAAGGACAAATCAAACTGGTCACTGCAGACAGCAATAATGAGTAAAGCTTTCTCTAAAAGACAACAGCAAGTCAGGGTGGCCTACAATAACCACCACCATGTCCAAAGTTAATAACATTTTAGAGTTCACTAAATGCTTTATGTTAATAACTGTCCTGTAAATAATGTGCCACAATAAAATTGTTTTTTATTCTATATATAGTTTAAGAAAAAAGCTCTAACACTCACCTTAGAAAAAAATAAAAGACATAATTTTGTCTAAATATATATTAAAAAAATAATTATATATATATATATATATATATATATATATACTGTATGTAACAGAAAATACGATGCATATTTTACACATCACAAAAAAATTAAGGTCTTTGAAGTCTGTAAGTGTCTTTATTAATAAGTAAACTAAATGAAACAACAAAATTACATTGCAAATGTTTTTAGTAAAAAAATATATATTTTAAGTGAAAATTCTAATTTCATATTATAGCACATTTAACAGCAAATTTAAATGTAATAGCTTTTAAAAAGCAATATAGATATATGTTGACTTCACATACATAATTTTGGCTTATATCTAAAGTAAATGCATTACTAAGTGTGGCAGGATAAGTTATTTCCTCTGATTGGTTGGTTGGGGTATGATTGGCAAACCAATGAGGTGGTAGCAGCCGTACTATTTTAGGACCTTTATTTTGACGGCGGGGGGGTACGTTCCTGCTGACTTGGGGTTCTCTCTCTCCCTGGTACTTCCTCTTCCGTTCCCATTCCTATCCAGGTACGTTGAGTTTCTGCTGATGGTGTAATGATGCGTCTGTTGCGAGGTTAATATGTGCTGTTTATAGTTAATTTTAGAGTGGGGCTGGTATTGTTGGCATTGCGGGAAGTCGTGGCAGAGTTCGCTTGCAGGTATGGTTGGTGTTTAATTTGTATGACCACCTTAGTGGTGGTATTTACTGGTTGTTGTGCTCGGTGCTAGCGAAAACGGCAGGTGGGTGAATGCTGGCTGGTAGACTGAGTTGCGGCACCGGTAGTGAGTAGCCATACAGCTGTGCGTCTAGTGTTGGTTCAACATAACTCGTGAGTATGCCTTTCCTGTTTTTCACATTTGGGGTTTTGTAAATTTAGATTAATTCTCGTACTCTTGTTTAAAGGTAAAGGGGAAAGATCAAGATTTTCAAGCCCTGTTCCTAGCAAGGACTTCTTGCGACGACAACGCTGCTGTTTTGCTCAGGGATATTTTTTGGTTTTATTTGATCGTGTTGCGTACGGTCATCGGTGTGGTTAACGGGTTTGCGGCTTCGTGAGTCGCTGGGGGCTGTAACGTTAACCTCTGGGCATTGTGTCCGCCGGGTTTTCTATTAGTTTAATTTCTTTGATTTAATTTCCTTTGTCAACAGAGTAAGTTGTTGCTATATTTGTTTGATTAGTTTGGCGGCTATTTTGTTTCTTTTGTATTTGGGTTGCTTTATTTTGTAGCTATACTTGTAGTATTAATTTGTTTTATTTTTCTGGTTATGTATTTTCTGTAAAGTGTTTCTTTATTCATGGATTCAGTTTTCTAGTGCCATTTAGGTGCTGGTTATTTGTCTGTTTTGTACGTGTGTCATCTGGAGGCCTGAGTGTCAAAGCTGCTACAACACCGTGTCTGTAAAATTATTATTTGGTGTTTGTCTTTTACTTATAATATTTCCGTTTGAATTTCGTTATAAATGTTTCTCTTTCTAGGGGCCAGTGAGGACTTGTGTGGAACAGGGGAGGCTAGATCTGCGTTATTCGGCAGTGTTTCACGGTGTGCTGTGGGTGCTTTGATATAACTTCCCTAGGAGGGGTGTGTGTGGTGTCTGATTTGCTGTGAACTGAGGTGGGTTTTGGACGACCTCCAGAGTTGTGGCCGGCCTGCCTTGTTCCCATTAATCCTGGCCCCGGAAGCTATTCCTACCACTGTGGGCGTGTTTCGTGAGAGAATTTTATTTGATATTTTATAATAAAGTGTATTTCTTGTATCGATCCTCGCGTCTCCCTTGTCTCGTTACCTTCAATTGGTGAAATTTACCTGTGTGTCCTTTTATTGGGAGTTATTTCCCTGGCCTCCCACCAGGGTGGCATAGTCGGCTAAATCTAATTATATTAATATTTCCTTCCACTTGAACATTGCCACATTTTGGCGTAGTCGGCAGGATTTACCTGGTAAGGCAGAGATTAAGTGAGACGTGGGTGAAATTGTGTTTTGATGTTGGTTGTGTTTTCTTCTTTTCCTCAGAGCAAAACAGCAGCGTGCATTTTGACCTTTGGGACAAGTTGTATTCCTCCATCGGTGGCCCTTTTCTAGTTTTGGGGTGAGTGTAACTATGACAAGTATGGAGGAAGAGATGCAGGAGTTGCGAGAAGTAGTGGCACAGTTGCGAGCCGACAATGACCAGTTGCGTCGTGAGCGGGTGCTAGGTGAGTTACCTGGTCCAAGTACTGTGCCTGTTGTTGCCTCTGCAGTAATGCCTGACCCTCCCCAGCCAGCCCAGATTGATGCTGCTGTGCCGGACCGGTTTGTTTTTGTGCCCAGGGACAGACGGTGTCCAAAGTTTAGTGGTAAATCCGGCACTGGTATTGATGAGTGGGTGGAGGAGGCTGAGGCATGTGTGCGGGCTCGTTATTTGTCTAGGGCTGATAAAGCATTTTTTCTCTTCGACCATTTGGAAGGTGAAGTGCGTGAAGAGAATAGACACCGTCCCAGTGGGGAACGGGGTGATCCAGATAAAATTGTGATTTCACGTGAATTGTATGGTTGCTCCCAATCATATGTAGCACTCCAAGAAGCTTTTTTCTCCAGGAGGCAGCAAGATGGGGAATCGCTGTTAGAGTTTTCCCTGGCCTTGATGACTCTCCTGGAGAAGGTTAAACAGCAATCACCGAATGCTATTCTTAATGCTGAAATTGTATTGCATGATCAGTTTGTCGAGTATGTTACCGATAGCGCGCTCCGCCGGGAACTGAAGCAATTGGTTTGCCGCCAGCCCGCCTCTACCCTTAGAGAATAGACACCGTCCCAGTGGGGAACGGGGTGATCCAGATAAAATTGTGATTTCACGTGAATTGTATGGTTGCTCCCAATCATATGTAGCACTCCAAGAAGCTTTTTTCTCCAGGAGGCAGCAAGATGGGGAATCGCTGCTATAGTTTTCCCTGGCCTTGATGACTCTCCTGGAGAAGGTTAAACAGCAATCACCGAATGCTATTCTTAATGCTGAAATTGTATTGCGTGATCAGTTTGTCGAGTATGTTACCGATAGCGCGCTCCGCCGGGAACTGAAGCAATTGGTTTGCTGCCAGCCCGCCTCTACCCTTTTGGAAATACGTGGGGAGGCGATTAGGTGGGAACGGGAGGGGACACCAGGGGGTGCGAGGGGTAGGAGTCAGTCAGTTCCAATAGCTTACGGCATCCAGTACGGGGTGCAAGGGCATTCTCAGTCAGAGTTGAAGGAGCTGCGGGAGATGTTAAAATCACAGCAGCAGCAGTTAGATCAACTTACTCAGAGTATTGCCGGTATGCGGGTTCCTCAGCATGTTCGTCGGCCCTCCCATATGGAGGTATTAATCTGTCACCGATGTCAAAAACCAGGCCATTTTGCCTGTGAATGTGATGGAGAACGCAGTATTTCTCCTTCCTCCCTAGTTCGGCGTGATTCACCTTCTATGATGAGGGCTCGACAGACTTTTTCCCAGCCAACGGAAAACTAGGTCCCGCCGAACTGCAGAGTCACAGATCGGTAGGGAAGATAGTGACTCAATGATGTTAGGTCCCTTGCCGCATTTAATGGCATCATGTCCTCACCTCGTTGTTTGTATGGGAGGGGTGCAGGTGCCCTGTTTGATCGATATTGGCTCCATGGTGTCTACAATGATGGAAAGTTATTTTTTAGAACAGTTTGCACCATGGGGCCAGGGTCGTCTCAGGGCATGTCAGTGGTTGCAGCTCCGTGCAGCCAATGGGTCGTTGATACCGTATGTTGGCTATCTTGAGTTGGACGTTGAGCTTTGAGGTCAGATGATCCCAGGATGTGGTGTGCTGGTTGTAAGGGATCCTCCTGGTGGCACCGGTATCCAAGTCCCTGGTATTTTGGGGATGACTGTGTTGAGCCGGTGCTATCAGGAGCTCTTTGGGCAGCACGGTACCACCCTATTTGATGCACCTTCGGTGTTAGGGACTTCTAAGCCAGTGTTTCAAGCATTACAACATTGTCGACAGGTAAGTGCTGTCCCTACAGATAGCCGGATAGGCAAGGTGCGATTGCGGGGTTGCAGTGCGTGTTGTGTTCCGGGTGGCACAATGAAAGTAGTGGCTGCCAGTTGCTCCGGGCAATTTGCTGGGTGCTTTTTGAACCACCAGAAACTGGGTTGCCTGCAGGTCTTTTAGCATCACCTGCATTAACGCGAGTAACTCGAGGCACGGTTTATGTACCTGTCATTAACGTAGGTAAGACTTGACGTAAATGCTTTTTCGGAACGCTGTCTTGGGCACGTTGCACAGTGTATTTATTGTGACTATGCCCCCTGGCGTCTCAGAAATTAAATCTGTTTCTGCAGCAGTAAATCTTCAGCTTCCTACTGTTCTCACTCCAATGCAGGAACAAATCAAGAGTCTTGATTTGTCTGTGTTAACAGAGACCGAACAGGAGCAGGTAAGGTCTCTGTTGTTAAGGTTTCATATGGTCTTCTCGGCGCATGAAGGCGATTTGGGATGTACTCAACTTCTGTCTCCTGACATCCCTTTGATGGACTCTGTCCCAGTTCAACAACGGTACCGGCGGATACCGCCGTCTGAGTACGATGTGGTAAAAACGCACATAAACCAGTTGCTGGAAACAAACATTATTAGAGAGAGCTGTAGTCCTTACGCCTCCCCCATCATGTTGGCCAAAAAGAAGGATGGCACGTTGCGTATGTGTGTAGATTACGCCCGCTGAACGCAAAAACTCGAAGGGATGCTTTCCCTCTGCCGCAGATCGAGGAAACTTTGGACTCCCTGACGGGGGCCCGGTGGTTTTCCACCATGGACCTCGCCAGTGGGTACAATCAGGTTCCTCTCACTCCAATGCAGGAACAAATCAAGAGTCTTGATTTGTCGGCGTTAACAGAGACCGAACAGGAGCAGGTAAGGTCTCTGTTGTTAAGGTTTCATATGGTCTTCTCGGCGCATGAAGGCGATTTGGGATGTACTCAACTTCTGTCTCATGACATCCCTTTGACGGACTCCGTCCCAGTTCGACAACGGTACCGGCGGATACCGCCGTCTGAGTACGATGTGGTAAAAACGCACATAAACCAGTTGCTGGAAACAAACATTATTAGAGAGAGCTGTAGTCCTTACGCCTCCCCCATCATGTTGGCCAAAAAGAAGGATGGCACGTTGCGTATGTGTGTAGATTACGCCCGCTGAACGCAAAAACTCGAAGGGATGCTTTCCCTCTGCCGCAGATCGAGGAAACTTTGGACTCCCTGACGGGGGCCCGGTGGTTTTCCACCATGGACCTCGCCAGTGGGTACAATCAGGTTCCTGTCACAGAGGGGGATAAACACAAGACCGCTTTCTGTACACCCTTCGGTCTCTTTGAATGGAATCGCAATGCCCCAAGCACCTTCCAGAGGTTGATGGAGAGGTTGTTTGGGGACCAGCAGTGTCAGTCCCTTCTTCTGTATTTGGACAATATAGTAGTGTTTTCCTCCTCTGTGACACAACACCTGGAGCGGTTAGAGGTGGTTTTGAGTCGGCTGGAGCGGGAGGGGTTGAAGGCTAAATTAACCAAATGTGTGTTTTTCCAGCAAGAGGTAAGTTATCTGGGACACGTGATTTCTGCCAAAGGGGTGTCGACAGATCCAAGCAAGATAAAGGCAGTGAGGCAATGGCAGCGCCCCACGGGGGTGGCAGAGCTCCGTTCATTCCTGGGGTTCGCCAGTTATTATAGGCGATTTGTAGAGGGTTTCGCCAAGTTGGCGGCTCCTCTGCACCGGCTTGTAGCTGAGTTTGCAGGTCGTAAGCCCAGGGCTCGAGCGGAGTCGAGTTTTGGGGCGGCATGGACAGAGCAGTGTCAGGGGAGCTTCGAGGAGTTGAAGAGTAGGCTCACCTCGGCCCCTGTATTGGCTTATGCGGACTTCTCCCTTCCCTTTATCCTGGAGGTAGATGCTAGCCATGGTGGATTGGGAGCAGTTTTGTCCCAGGAACAGGGAGAGAAGGTGCGGCCTATAGCTTATGCTAGCCGCAGTCTTAGGCCCACTGAGCGCAACATGTCAAACTACAGCTTGATTAAGTTGTAATTTCTGGCGTTCAAGTGGGCTATGACTGAGAAGTTCAGAGAATATCTGTTGGGGCAGAGGTGCGTCGTCTTCACTGATAACAATCCCCTCAGCCACCTGAATACTGCTAAGCTCGGTGCCACGGAGCAGCGGTGGGCTGCGCAACTGGCTGCCTTTGATTTTGAGCTGAGGTATCGCTCCGGAAGGAGCAACCGGAATGCGGATGCTCTCTCCCGGCAGGGTCCCTCTAGTCAGGGTGAGTTGGAACCATTACTGCCTGGGACCAC
>NW_015505951.1:533817-544720 GCF_001515645.1 Sinocyclocheilus grahami
GTGTCAGGGGAGCTTCGAGGAGTTGAAGAGTAGGCTCACCTCAGCCCCTGTATTGAATTATGCGGACTTCTCCCTTCCCTTTATCCTGGAGGTAGATGCTAGCCATGGTGGATTGGGAGCAGTTTTGTTCCAGGAACAGGGAGGGAAAGTGCGGCCTATAGCTTATGCTAGCCGCAGTCTTAGGCCCACTGAGTGCAACATGTCAAACTACAGCTCGATGAAGTTGGAATTTCTGACGCTCAAGTGGGCTATGACTGAGAAGTTCAGAGAATATCTGTTGGGGCAGAGGTGCGTCGTCTTCACTGATAACAATCCCCTCAGCCACCTGAATACTGCTAAGCTCGGTGCCACGGAGCAGCGGTGGGCTGTGCAACTGGCTGCCTTTGATTTTGAGCTGAGGTATCGCTCCGGAAGGAGCAACTGGAATGCGGATGCTCTCTCCCGGCAGGGTCCCTCTAGTGAGGGTGAGTTGGAACCATTACTGCCTGGGACCACCCTTCCAGCCATGGTAAGGCAGGCTGGTGTAACAGGAGTGGGTTCTCAAGCAGCAGTCACTGTACTGCCGGGTTTAGCTGTGGATATGCAGTCATTACAGAGGGAGGATCCTGTTATAGGTGAAATGCTGAGGTTTTGGAGGCGCGGGGTCCCTCCTAGTGCAGAGGAGCATCGGCAGCTGTCCAGGGCTGTGGTGAGTCTGCTACGGCAATGGAGCCGTTTGTGTGAGCAGGATAGGGTGATACATCGACGTGTGTTCCGCTCGGATGGGGAGAAGAGGCACTTCAGGTGGTGTTGCCATCACTATTGCGTCATGAAGTGCTGACGCTGTTACATCAGGAGCATGGGCACCAAGGGGTGGAACGCACCACTGAATTGGTGCGCCAGCGGTGCTATTGGCCGGGTATGACATCGGATGTGGCACAATGGTGCCGAGAGTGTGAGTGGTGTCAGGCCGCCAAAGATACCCAACACCATCCTAGTAGCTCCATGGGCCATCTTTTGGCCTTTAGGCCAAATGAAATCCTGGCCATAGATTTTACCGTTTTGGAGCCAACTCGTTCGGGGCTGGAGAATGTACTGGTTATGACCGACGTCTTTACGAAATACACCTTAGCTGTGCCTACACGAGATCAACGGGCGGAAACAGTGGCCCAAGTGTTGGAGGTGGAATGGTTCTATAAGTTTGGTGTCCCCAGTCGGATCCATTCTGACCAGGGCCGTAATTTTGAGTCCTCCCTAGTACAGCAGCTTTGTGTGCTGTATAAGGTGGAAAAATCTCGCACTACCCCTTATCATCCAGTGGGGAATGAGCAGTGTGAGCGCTTTAATAGGACATTGCACAATCTTTTGCGTGCCCTGCCGGTGTCCAGGAAAATGGACTGGGCCTTATGCCTTCCACAAGTGCTGTTCTGTTACAACACTACCCCTCATCAGGCGACTAGTGAATCCCCATATTTTTTAATGTTTGGGCAAGAGCCAAGACTCCCGGTGGACTTCCTTCTGGGTAGAGTACAGGACGTTGGGGTTGGTAGTGTGGATGAGGAAACATCAGGCTAGGCTTCAGGTGGCTTTTGAGGAAGCAAGGGGACGACTGGAAGCTGCTGCCGGTCGCCGTAAGGTGCATCATGATGCCCACGTCCGTGAGGCACCACTGGGGGAGGGCCAGTTAGTTTATTTACGTGAGTATGGCACGAGAGGTCGCCATAAAATCCTGGACCTGTGGAGCCCGGTGGTCTATCAGGTCATGAAGGCACCCAAGGGGGGTGGGGCGGTATACACCATTGCACCAGTGGACGATTTGGGAAAGACGAGATGTGTTCATCGCTCGGCTTTGAAGACCCGGATCCAGAAGGAGGGTCCGGTTCCAGCCTTGACAGGTCCTCTTGTTTTGGAGGACGAGGTGCCTTCAGCAGAAGTCTCATCCAAGGATGTCGATCTGCTTATGTTGGTGCCAGTAACCTCTTCTGCGAGTCAGGGGCCAGTCCCTCAGGTGCTGGTTTTCCTGGACGCTTCTACCTCACAGAGTAGGTTGGTGGGGTCTGATGGGGAGACCCCAGTTGTCAGGGGTCATGAGGTACCTGATTGTGTATCTGGTGTATCACCGGGGCCTGCTAGTTTGCTGGAGGACCAGTCAGGTTTGGCTGGTGTTCCCTTGAGGAGAACTGGGCGGACCACTGCGGGCTACCACTCGAATCTGCACCATCTATCCCAGGCCGTTGAGAGAGGCACAAGAGCGGCCACAGTACAAGGCCCTATATCTAATGGGATCTCTATTTGGTTTAGGCCATGGGACACCGGACAGGATTAGCTTATGGGTAGACGTCGTTGGGTTATTGTCGGGACGTTGATTTAAAAAAAAAATAGGGGGTAGAATGTGGCAGGATAAGTTATTTCCTCTGATTGGTTGGGGTATGATTGGCAGACCAATGAGGTGGTAGCAGCCGTACTATTTTAGGACCTTTATTTTGATGGGGGCGTTCCTGCTGACTTGGGGTTCTCTCGCTCCCTGGTACTTCCTCTTCCATTCCCATTCCTATCCAGTTTAATTTAGAGTGGGGCTGGTGTCGTTGGCGTTGCGGGAAGTCGTGGCAGAGTTTGCTTGCAGGTATGGTTGGTGTTTAATTTGTATGACCACCTTAGTGGTGGTATTTACTGGTTGTTGTGCTCGGTGCTAGCGACAAGGGCAGGTGGGTGAATGCTGGCTGGTAGACTGAGTTGTGGCACCGGTAGTGAGTAGCCATACAGCTGTGCGTCTAGTGTTGGTTCAACATAACTCGTGAATATGCCTTTCCTGTTTTTCACATTTGGGGTTTTGTAAATTTAGATTAATTCTCGTACTCTTGTTTAAAGGTAAAGGGGAAAGATCAAGATTTTCAAGCCCTGTTCCTAGCAAGGACTTCTTGCGACGACAACGCTGCTGTTTTGCTCAGGGATATTTTTTTGGTTTTATTTGATCGTCTCACGTACGGTCATCGGTGTGGTTAACGGGTTTGTGGCTCCGCGAGTCGCTGGGGGCTGTAACGTTAACCTCTGGGCATTGTGTCCGCCGGGTTTTCTATTAGTTTAATTTCTTTGATTTAATTTCCTTTGTCAACAGAGTAAGTTGTTGCTATATTTGTTTGATTAGTTTGTTTTATTTTTCTGGTTATGTATTTACTGTAAAGTGTTTCTTTATTCATGGATTCAGTTTTCTAGTGCCATTTAGGTGCTGGTTATCTGCCTGTTTTGTACGTGTGTCATCTGGAGGCCTGAGGGTCAAAGCTGCTACAACACAGTGTCTGTAAAATTATTATTTGGTGTTTGTCTTTACTTATAATATTTCATATGATTTCCGTTTGAATTTCGTTATAAATGTTTCTCTTTCTAGGGGGCAGTGAGGACTTGTGTGGAACAGGGGAGGCTAGATCTGCGTTATTCGGCGGTGTTTCACGGTGTGCTGTGGGTGCTTTGATATAACTTCCCTAGAACGGGTGTGTGTGTGGTATCTGATTTGCTGTGAACTGAGGTGGGTTTTGGACGACCTCCAGAGTTGCGGCCGGCCTGCCTTGTTCCCATTAATCCTGGCCCCGGAAGCTATTCCTACCACTGTGGGCGTGTTTCGTGAGAGAATTTTATTTGATATTTTATAATAAAGTGTATTTCTTGTATCGATACTGGCGTCTCCCTTGTCTCGTTACCTTCAATTGGTGAAATTTACCTGTGTCCTTTTATTGGGAGTTATTTCCCTGGCCTCTCACCAGGGTGGCGTAGTTGGATAAATCTAATTATATTAATATTTCCTTCCACTTGAACATTGCCACATAAGCATGGTATATAGTTTTTATAATAAATAATCGTTTTACATTGCATTAATGCTTTTATTTTTGGGAAAATAGATTGATTGAATGATTGATTCATTGATTGTAGAAATCTGACATTAAAGCATCTCTGCGTTTTACATTGCATTAATGCTTTTATTTTTGGGAAAATAGATTGATTGAATGATTGATTCATTGATTGATTGTAGAAATCTGACATTAAAGCATCTCTGTCTAACCTTGCCAAACTCAGACAAACCGCCATGCACTTCAGGCTCAGATCCTGTGTCCACCAGCCAGTTGTCTGCCCTAGAAGGAAGTGAGACCAAAACAGGGTAAAGAATCTTCAGCTGAAATTCTTCCCCTTCTCTAATCAGATGGGCACGTGTACTTGTGTGGTCTTTTATGTGATCAGTTCTTTTGAAACCCAATGTAGCTTTTATTTTAAACCCACCTTAAATGCAAAATATGAATTCTGTGGAATAGCTGTTGAACATTTCCGTGAATTTCCCTCTTAATTCCCCACATTACTATTGTCTGTGTTATGCAGGTGTGTTATAAAAACCCAAAAGAATGCCTTTGGCACAGTTTTTGGACAGATTTATGTTTACTTCATTCCAAAGTGTTGAAATCATAATTTGAACTGTTGTTTCCTCACCTTGCTGGATCAATCTGTATGTTCTATTTTAAGGTGAATGCATTTATGCTGTCATCTCAGACCATCTTTTTATTTAAAGTGCTATGAAGTACGGTAAGTACTCTCCAGGGAATAGCCACTCACCATGGTGTGTTGCAGCTATGTGTGATAGTGAGGTAGCGGACACCCAGTTGGTACATAGTGCGCAGAGTACCCAAACTGCTGTCAATTGAATGTCCACCTTCTACCCCAATCAGACTCGCTGTCTTATTCTGTTCAAAGGCGTCCAATATATCTGCAACAAAACGTTTTAGTTTAAAAACTATAAACAAATACACATACGGTTTTACACTTTATCACTACCACAATAATTCCAGGGTGCTTCAGGAATATGGTGTTGATGGGTGGTTGTTACAGTGCATGTTTGTGGTTGTTGAGGTCACTACTAACCTTCTTTATATAAGATTATGGATTTATTTTTTCCATTTACCCCAATATCATTCATGTTGTAGCAAAAATGGTAGCCCTGGGTGTACTGCAAACATGTCATTGTATTCAATACTGACATCTATTTGATTCACTTTGAGTTATTACAAGGATTTCTACAGTATTTACTGCTGCTTCACTGTCTTACCTTGACTGCTAGCAGCAAATTTGAACACTTCTGGGTATTCGTGACACATCCTGTGGATTACATCAATCTGCTCCAAGGTCTGTCTGACTGCGTCTTTGTACTGGGTATCACATGGTACATAAGCTGCCCAGAACTGCAACAGAAAAACAAATATTACCACACATTCAGTTTGCCTATTAGGTTGAATGTTCGTATGTTTGTTTGTGCTTGTACCTGTGCTGAGAGGCGCCCTTCTTTGATTTTTGGGATGTTGGTGTGTGTGGTGTTTAGTTTGTACAAGTCCACCATGTTGAGCTGATTATTAAACAAGCTCCTCATCTGCCAGGGAAGGTCATTGTGCCTGTTTTATAAAAGATTTTAAGTCACTTTCAAATAGAATCAGAGATAATAATGAGATTAAAAACATTGAAAGTTTCCTTGAAAATTGAAGCAACTGTGAATTACACTTTCTATTCCTATTTCTTCCTTCCTTTTACAATTTCAGAATAAAATGAAAGCGGTCACTGGTGCAGTACCCTTTAAAAATGACATGCACCAATTTTCATATATGAGAAGGAATCCAATCTGATTTCAGATTCTGAAAGTGCTGTTTATATAAAACAATGTTTTTATTTAAAGATTATGAGGGCACATGACTTTAAAATAATAATAATATGCACAGATAAAACATTTATAATAAACACTACAATATTCCATTAAAAAGTACATATGTGTCCCTGGACCACAAAACCAGTCTTAAGTTGCACGGGTATATTTGTAGAAATAACCAAAAATACATTGTGTCAAAATGATCAATTTTTCTTTTATGCCAAAAATCATTAGGATATTAAGTAAAGATCATGTTCCATGAAGATATTTTGTAATTTCCTACTGTAAATATATCAAACTTCATTTTTGATTAGTAATATGCATTGCTAAGGTCTTCACCTGGACAACTTTAAAGGCGATTTTCTCAATATTTAGATTTTTTTGCACCCTCAGATTCCATATTTTCAAATAGTTGTATCTCAGCCAAATATTGTCATATCCTAACAAACCATACATCAGATCTCATTTTTTCATAAAAAACTATGTTTAGGCTACCTAAGAAGTAAAATTGCCACAAGGTATTGATTAACTTGATTAATTGATTAACGTTGAATATCTTGTTTCTAGAAATGTTTCAAAACTTTTTTTTCACTTTTCTTTCCATTAGATCTCTCTCTCTCTCTTTACAGTGTAGATAAATAGATTGACTTACCCATCTATAAGTGGAGTGTCAGCCATCAGTTTCAGGGCTTGCTCTTTTAAATTATCTGCTACTGAGCTGAATGTGAAAGCCCAGAGCACTAAACAAACAGTCTTGACCCAATCCATCATCTCCACACTGTTTACCCACTCTGCATCCTTTAAATATGAATTGCTCCTCAAATAACTCTACCTATCTCAGCCCTTCTTGTTTTTTCAGATTACTGCTTAGATCCACAGATGTTTATCTTCTTTTCTCTCTGCATGCGTAGAGATACTCTAAGGCTGAAAGACCAGTGTTAGGGATTACATTTTCATCATAATAATGCTGAATATAAGTTAATGTATAATTTTGGGTTGTAAAAATGTCCCATAAACTGGACAGTTGTCCCATAAAAGCCATATCTTTATTTTTAACTACAGAGAAAGGTGATATAAGTGATTGTGTAAAAGTATTGTGTTTAAAGTCCATGTGAGGGCTGTGTGCACTCTCTGGCCCATTATCTTCAGAGGTAATACTTTTGCTCACTCATTTTTATTCACCACTTTCTCATGCAGTGAATATGCCATCCACTATATAGAAGAATAAGTGTATAGGGTGCAACTTTGGTCACTGCTATTGTTGTTGCAATTCTGTTGTTGCAATTTTAGTGCTGCAAAAATTAACACTTCACCTTTAAGCTTTTGAATTGAGGAAGTTTTATGACACAACGTTAATAATAATCAAGTGGTCAGACACTTTTATCCCGAGCAATTTAGTCAAGGCCACAAATGTGATGACTCATGGCTTGCTTCTGTGACCCTTCTTTTAAAGTCAGCATACCATAAAGCCATTTCATAACACATTTCTGCTCAGACAAATGTATTCACACTTATTGGAAGAGGCTATAAGAGGCTTTTTTTATTCCTATATGTTCCCTGATACTGCATTTGCACCTCAAGGTTTTTACTTCCAATAAAAGCTCATGTAAAACCAAAGAGTGATGTTTATGGAATGTTTGGTTAATAAAAAACACCTTGACTGGAGAACAGTCTATAATCCTGAATTTTAATCATAATTATATTATTTTTCCCCAAACTAACTGAGCTATCATCTAATCATGAAAACAAATAGTATATGTTGCTAGATCTTTCTGCATGTGAATTGTACATCCTCTTTGACAAAACTGACCTGCTTATGACAAATACAGCATTTTTCCCCCTCAAATGTTTTATATAGCGCTTCCTGTTTTCTCAAAATATGCACCAATCTTGCAATAAATGAGCAAACCAATTTGAAAAGAAACCTTTGATATACATGTTAATATGTGATCACTTCACATTATATAATGAACTTGAGAAGGCAGTGCAAAATCATAAAAAAATCAGTTTTGGTTTGAGAGAAATTAATGTGTAACCTGATTACTCTTCTGCACCATCATAGCTAGGTGTTTTTGTGTTTGTCGCCAGTGCCATGGTGTACTTACCACAGTCAGGGCCGTCCTTAGCTGACACGGGGCCTGGTGCGAGCTAGGGAGTGGGGCCCCCCTCGGTCCGTTCGT
This sequence comes from Sinocyclocheilus grahami, assembly GCF_001515645.1. Classification (NCBI taxonomy): domain Eukaryota; kingdom Metazoa; phylum Chordata; class Actinopteri; order Cypriniformes; family Cyprinidae; genus Sinocyclocheilus; species Sinocyclocheilus grahami. Next base: position 541,651 of record NW_015505951.1, read on the forward strand.
CGTGGGGCCCCCTCAAAGCGAGGTTTGTTCCACCGCCCAAAGAACGGCCCAGACCACAGTACATTACTGAGCACAAGACTGCTCTATTTTAAGCTTCACATTTACTTCACACATTGGTTGATTCACCATGACTATTTTTCCATTAAGCAGTTGACCCTGAGTGGTCAGCTAAATATCTACAGTGGATCTAAAATATGAATAATTAATTATAACTAGTTATGGTTAATTATTCATATTTCCCCATGAGCTAATCCGCTACAACCATGACTATTTTTCCATTAATGTTATCATGTTTAAGGTCAACAAGTTTAAGGTTAAAAGCTTCTTGTTGCTTTAGGTTTGTTGATTTCTAAAACTATGAACTTGAAAACTTTCTATTTATTTATTTAGTTAGTTAATTTGTTGACTTTATAAGTCTGTTTACTTTTATTTTGTTAAATATCCAACAATGCTTTAAAAACCAATGGTTAATCATTTGAAACAACATATTGTAACATATATAAAACATTATTTACTGAGTGTTATTATACAGAGGTGACCATCTTCTGCAATCATGACGTATATGAGGATTTTCCTGGTGGTTTGAAGTTCTTCTAGGAAGTTAATGGCTTTGGTTATGATTACCACATCCATGTAACAATGTTCACATGAGATCCAGACAACCTGCAATTTAAATAAATTAACCACATCAACAAACCCTTTTAGACTTTAGAAACTGATTTTTAAATACATTTGCAACTGGTGGGATTCAGTAAAATGAAAATAAATTGCATTTGTGTGGGTTGAAAACAGTAATTAAAGATGAAATAAACAATTGCCTCCATTAAATGCATTTTTGTCATCAGATAAGCAAACTGTATTTTAAGTTTGCCACTAAATAAAACTGTCACTGATCGACTTAAAAGACTCAGTCAAAGATGACCCAGGTCAAAGGGAAACCAAGCTACCAACATTAATGTCCTATGATGATATTATAATATGCAAATAAAAAAAAGCTTTGCTAGGCAAATGATATATTATAGCAAACAACAAATCCATTTGCGTGGGTTTGACATGGAATTTACTCGGTAACCGGTTTCTCAGGTAATTTCTGCAACCCTTGCTTATGTACTTCCCCTTTCAACTTATTGGTTTGTGACATCAGTCTTCTTCCGTTTTCCATCATATATAAGTTGACAGTTGAACACCGTTGTCAGATCATCACACTGTCTGTTCTATATTCATTTTGCATTTGCACACAAACAGACATGGCTCGTCTAGATGTCACAGAAACTTTTCACAGCATCATGTTTCCTGGGCACATGCATACTAAAGACTCATTGAATTATGCGACCAAATTCAAGTTTCAGGACACAGATACTGTAATTGTCACCTACCCAAAATCAGGTAATAATGAAATACATTTTCTGTGTTCATCTTTAGTCCTTCTCTTAAAGGGCAATTTTTATTTAGGTTATGTATTGAAATTAAAATGGTAAGCTACCTTTTTTCCAAGCAAGTTATTATTAATGCCTTTCAAGAATTCATTTCACTTTCCTTGAATCCTTTATTCTTAGGAACCACATGGATGCAGGAAATCATCACTCTAGTTTTGGGTAAAGGGGACCCAACTATCGCCCAAACTCAGCCCAACTGGGTCCGTGCACCATGGCTTGAACAGTACTACTGCGCTGATGTTCTAAAAGGCTCTACTGGGCCTCGTATTATTACTACACATCTGCCGTGCCAGCTGCTGGCACCGGCCCTGCAACACTCCAAAGCAAAGGTGAGTAGATGGGCAAACCACAAATTGAGTTTTATCACTTCTTGGTCGAATTTTCTTGCAAGTGACAAATGTTTGCCATTCCTCAGGTTATATATATAGCCAGAAATCTCAAAGATGTGTCTGTTTCATACTATCACTTCCACAAGATGGCCAATTTTCTGCCTGACCCTGGCACTTTCTCTGATTTTCTGAATGATTTCCTGAAGGGCGCAGGTTAGTTGGTAGACTAGTATTACCAGTTTGGATTTGAGCCACTTTCATTTCCCTTACAACCTATCAAATAATTTATTGTGTTTTTTTTCCCATCAGTGCATTATGGCTCTTGGTTTGACCATGTCAACGGCTGGACTAGTCACGCAAAAGATATCCACAACTTTCTTTACATCACATATGAGGAAATGTGTCAGGTAGGATGACTTTAAGAATACATTCATTTTTATTGACCACATACAGATTAACTTAAACAAGCAGTTTCAATTTGCAATTTTTCAATATTATCAGGATCTTCACGGGTCTGTTCAGAAAGTGAGTCATTTCCTGCAGTGTCCTTTAACTGAGGATGAGCTGATCCTTGCTCAGAAGCACTGTAGCTTCAATAGCATGAAGGAAAATACCATGGTGAACTACACTCTTATCCCTCAGGAGATCATGGACCACGGCAAGGGCAAGTTCATGAGGACAGGTATGTAAATGCCTTTTTGATGTTTGCTTCAGTCATTGGTACAATCATTTTTGATGATATGTAGTATGTGTGTGAAATAATTGAAAGAAAATAATTGAAAATTGAATAGAAACAAATATTTTGACTCCAAAAACCAAAACAATATTTTAAAGACAACCTGCATGATATAACTGGAAAAACAAATAGTCCTGCCCAAAATGTTTTATTTGGTTATTTTAAGTTACATTTTTTTCAAGGTTTTTAATCTTCTAAACACAACAATGGCATCTTTAAGGTAAAGTCGGAGACTGGAAGAACACATTCACTGAGGAGCAGAGTCGTCTTGTTGATGACATGTACTCTTCACAGATGACCGATTCCTCACTGCTGTTTAAATGGGAATGCCCTGAGAAGACTGCAAGGCCCTTGATGACCATTAATACTTCAGAATCCCACACATAACACATAACCGCTCATCACTGATCATATTCTTCAATTTACATTTGAAAATGTTTCTAATATTTCACACTGAAATGCCCAGTAAGTGGGTAAGCTAAAGTATTTCATTCCTTTCAGTTTTTTTTCTACATGGTAATTTAACTTTGTATATATATGTGTGTGTGTATATATATATATATATATAT
>NW_015505951.1:544973-613951 GCF_001515645.1 Sinocyclocheilus grahami
TATATATAAACCTTTAGCCTGAGACCTTAACAGAGAAATGTAGCATTATTTACATAATACATTACTAATCATTTTATATTTCTTGTATTTTATTCAATGTGACCTAAGTACTATAAGTATAGTAAAGTAGTAATGTTTGAAGATTAACAAAAACGATATGTATATCAGATAGGAGGAATTATTATGTTGATTGCATGACATTCTTGATGTGTATTTTACAAGGCAATATAATGAATTTAAGTGTAATTTTATCAATCTGTTTACTTAATATATAATTATGCTCTTGAAGCATAATGATTTATATAAACCTACTTTACAACCTTTGCTCTTGTGCTAATTGTGGTCATTTTGAAAATAAAATCCAGTAAAATTACACTCCAGCTGTGACAATGGACAATGGGTGATAAAAACTGTGCCAAGCAAAATGCCACTCTCAAGGATGTTCAAGCTGAGCTGAGCTCATTAGATGTTCGTGTGAATCTAAAAAGCCAGATATTAAAAATGTTATTTTCTTTAGTGAAGAGAGTGAAGTGTTTAGAGGTGGGGTACTGCACCTGTGCTGCACTTCAAATGATTGATGGCACTTGAAATGTGCTTTTGGAAGAAAGAAACGACATTTCTAGCTGAGTCCGCCGGTGTCTCATGTAAAATACATCATGTTATGCTCTGTACAAAGAACTCGCACCCTGGGGTGCAGGGGGGTTTGTTAAAATTCCCATGTAATCAAAATAGTCTTGTGGATTTAATATTAATATTTTAGCCTTAAGGTCATTGTTTCTGATTTCAGCTTCTGTTCAGACTTGTCCAATCAAATGCTCTCTAGAATCTAAAACATCATGCCCCTTACATTATAAAAAGCTGCTAAAGCTGCATTTATTTGAAATTGATCATTTATTAAATTAGTTTTTTGAATATGGTAAAACATAACTGATCCATTTAAATGTTATACATAATGTATGTTAAGGTTGTTTTATATAGAGGAGGACAAGAATGTGGAAAATTGTAGGCAATCTAAAGAATATACAGGGCTGTAGTTGCGATCTGAGACACTGAGCATATCACATGTGGCATTTGCTTTTCGAGCCTGTCTTCTGCAATCTATGGCCATTAGCTTTGTAATTTCTGAAGAAGGACCTCAAGACAGTCTTGGCAAAGGCAAAGACGTACAGGCCTGTAGAAACATGGTTCATTTGTTTTTTTAATCATATGGACAGTGGAAACTTTTGCAATGGAAGAGGGAGAAAAGGAAGGACTAACTCTTGGTTGACTAGACATTCACACAAATCCCTAGGGGACTGTTATAAACAAGTGGACCTATTTGTTACACTAAGCTATAAAGCAAAAATAAAAAACATTATATAATGTGTGATCTACGGCATATTGTATCATGTAGTGGTGTAATAATTTGTACTTTATAAAGGAAAGTCCCCAACATTTTCTGCTTGGTCCTCCTGTGTCACCTGCATCAACAGGTATAATAATTCACTCATATTAAAATAACCATGTTTGTAAAGTTCTCTTGCATTTCATCATGTTCTCTAACAGCTGCCTGAATGCAATATTTGGGTCTTTGCTCTTTTACAAAAGAAGTGAGAGAATGAATCAGACTCTCAACAGCAGATTTAAAGCTGCCCCAAGGATGATTATTTGTTTTTAAAACATTTAATTCATTATACAGTGCATAAAAAAAAAAAAGATTTGTGTTCCCTCAAATTTAAATAGTTTTTTTTTCAGGTCATATTTGGTGAGAAATTGCAGTCTCAAATAATTAGTTCTTGCATGTTTTCATCATCTCTATAAACACAGTAGAAAATCTGTGGAAAAACAAACACAATCATCACAAGATTTAACTGACAGAATGACAGAGGGCAGGTAAGAACAAGCAAAACATCTAGGTTACTTGTGTAACCCTCGTTCCCTGAAGGAAGGAACGGAGACGTTACGTCAGTGACTGACGAATTGGGATCTCGCCCGAGAGCCCAATCACCTTCGAGTGTTAACTAAACAAGCCAATGACAGTTGGCGTGCGTGTTTCGCCACGCGCACCCCGCCCCGCAGCGCGGGTATAAAAGGAGGGGGAATGAATAATTTGAAGACATTTTAAGTTGCTTTATATGCTTTGCTTTTTAAATTGGATGTCACGTTTTGTCCAAGTCAGTCAGCCGGCAGAGTGATCGGTTGATTTATTATAATTTTTTTACTAATTGATTTTTTTTTTGTTACCATTATGATTCATAAAAGAGATATAAAACAGTTAAGTCAAGCTAACGTTATGCTACATTTTATCCCTAAATTATGATTGCATTTGTTAATTTTAAGTGATATTGCAAGCCATAAATTCAGTGGCATATAATTTGGTCTTTTTTTTTTTTTTTAAATCAGAACAAATACAGGGCGATACCTTTTGTATAAATTGTTGTTCTGCCAAAAAAGGGGGAAAAAAAGACTTTGAAGTGCTTAGTTATGGATAAGAGAATTTTGCGATTTACTAAGTTGTAAATATCCCCATCAAAGGGTTGGGTTATTTGAATACATGGAATAACATGCTTTCAGTTCGACTCTACTGAATTTATTAATCATCTGTTGTCTTAATATTGTAGACTGTTCTTTTGTCTTAGCTAATGGGTTGATTTATTGTAAATGGTTTGATTGTTGTGGCTTAAACGGAGCTGGTAATGACATGCTGACGCCTTGATTCCAGTTGTGCAAGGAAGGAAGGTATTGGTGTTATAATTGGAGCTATTTATAATTTCATGTAAATGTGAAATTTCTTTCCTTTTTTTGTTTGTGCGGTCAACTGAACCCTCTGAATAAACAAACCCAATGTCCAGCTGTTTTATTTATTCTTAGCTCTAATGTCCGTTTCGAGTTCATATATGAAATGAAAGCCATGATATAAAAAGTGTTGTGTTTTTTTTGTTTCCAATGTAGTTTTTATTCATATAAATACATTTTCAAACTGTCATTGGCTTGTTTAGTTAACACTCGAAGGTGATTGGGCTCTCGGGCGAGATCCCAATTCGTCAGTCACTGACGTAACACCCTGATACTGAAGAGGTGCAGAGCAAACATAGATATAGAGCGAGTAATAATAATAAAAGACAGAACAGGTGCAACTGGGTAGACGTGACAGATCAAATAGGGCAACCAAAGCTGCTCTGGCCCAACGAATCAGGGAGCCAACTTATGGACGGGCACCTGAAGCAGCAGGGGCAAGTTCAAGCTCAAACCGGTGTGCACCCTTTTGCTACGGTTTCCGGTTTGAACGACATGTTTCCTGGAAACGATGTGCAACGGTGTGCAACGGGGTTTGAGATATGTTTTCTCTTGTTTGGTGGGTGTGTTAAACATGTCAGCCCAATCAGCAGAAACATGTATGTAAACCACAAAGAGACAGCTGGCACAATGTAATTAACATCCAAATAAATTCACAAGAGCAAGTATATTGTTGCACATGTTTATTTACATTAAAGGCAAAATAACTGAAATAATAAGGGCACAAGTGTAGATCTGGAACTTTTAAATATCATTTAGTAATTGTAATGTCTTCTGGTCCATATCCTTTCCTTAGGAAGGTGTGCTATACACAGATTAATGTAACATAAAAATACTATACATATTTATATATTTTGCTATTGTATTATGGAGTGACACTTTCATAAACTTTTCTATACCCCTCTGATTATATAATGTTAAATATTACAATATCATAGCACAACAACAGTGATCAGCAATAATGATAAGCCTAATACTACTTATACTACTTTTATTGAGAGTGTGTTGAGTTTTTCTTTTTTATGCTGGTACTCTTCACTCTCTCTTAGGAAAAAGAATCGTTTGCAGACCTTAGTTAGGACTTGCTCAAAAATTATTGGTGTGCCTTTGCGGAGTCTAGCAGAATTATACGAGCAACAAATGTTACGGAAAACTCTTAGTATTACGGGAGATGACTCTCATCCCTTGAAGGTTTACTTTGAGGTATTGCCCTCTGGAAGAAGATTCAGAAGCATTAAATGTTCATCTAATAGATATAAATTAACTTTTGTTCCAGAGGCTACACGTTTTTACAATTCAAAGTCTTTTTTTTTGTTATGTATGGAATTTATTATGAAGCATGTTGGGTTGTGTTTTTACTTATTTATTTCTTTGTATAGGTAATATCTTGTGTTTGTATTAAGTTGTTGTGTGATGCTACTACCCTACTTTAATTGCCCCTTGTGGGATTAATAAAGTTGTTAACTTAACTTATACTCACAATAAAAAATAATAAGGTCATATAGATCATAACACAGTCTTGGAGGTAAGAAGTGGATTATCCTTCACCTGAAATGTTTGTCTTTTCATCCTGAAATGCGAGGCAAATGTTGGAGCACAATATTAGGAACCACAGTTTCCACAAAGCCCTTCACTCGATTGGGATGTTCTCTTTTATTCTGGACGGCAAGGGTAGTGACTGTACCATCGAGCGTATTTTGCAGTATTAAACATGTATTTATACCGATTTCATCAGGCTCCGAAAATTATTTCAAAAGAACACAAAGAATGGCCTTCTCAGCTGCCATAGTTACAACTCTTGCATCATCAGAACAGGGTGTTCAACGCACCACCGTTTCCGTTTAAAAAACGTTTTGCACCGTTTTTTGTCGGGACTGAACGCAGCCCAGGTCATTGGTAGAGAGCTATACCTTTTTACACAAACAGAGTAGCCTAACTCGTATAGCAGACATTTGTTCCCTATTGCATTTCACATCATAGACGATTATAGTCATTAGTGAAAGGTTTGGGACTGTAAGTTTTTTGTGTATTCAATTGAGGGTGACCTCTGATGGTGGGGAATGGCCCAACAGGCTCAGAAGCTGGAGTAGGTTTATGTGATTTACCCCTGTAGAGAACACAAGAAAGGAGTCAGTTTATCAGTCATATTTTTTATTTATGTTTTGAATTCCCAAAACCTTATTTTTCTCCTCATATGAAGATAATTCACAGTAAAATTATACACTGACACTAGAACTAGGAGATTACGTAATAGTTAATAGACAGTATGGTGTTTTAGTAAGAGCCTTTTTATTGACCTGTGGGCCAGATTCACGAAAAGCCTTCTTAAGAAATGTCTTTCCACAAATTAAATAAATTCCAAGAAGTTTGTAAGAATGTTCCTAGGTGCAATTCTTTAGAAATTCTCAAAACATATTCTTAAAATTGTTTCTTTTGAAGAAAATGATTGTTCAGCATTATTTGACTGAATAAATGTCTGTTCTTGCTGAAGATATGATCTCGCTGATAAACTCAATGAAAAACACCTCAAGGGTTGCCTATTTTACGCTGTCTGCATATTACTGTAATGTGTACATTACTGTAATGTGTACAACAGCAAAAGCGTCCTGTGTTTAGGTGTGTTCATGTGTTCTGAACACTGCCAAGAAGTCGTTTCACAAATAATCATGACTGATCAATGTTTTCATTATCCGTCATTGGTGTCACTTCAGAAAACTTGTGCACAGTCCTACTATGTATTACATGCACCTATAGTGTTAAGTTGTAATGCTTAATTACAACGATTAATTTGAAATAACCCAATAAATTCACTAATTCTTGAAATAACCCAATAAATTCATTAAATTATTTAGTTGTTTACTTTGATTTTAAGAAGATTCTTTTCAAGAATTTAAATTATTCTTAAGTTTTGAACAATCTTAACTTATTTCTTGAGAAGACTTTTATTCTTTAGAATGTTTTGTGCATCCAGCCCCGACTCCAGAGTTTGTATGAGTTATGTGATGTGTGAGTTTCACAATTGTATTTGATTTAAATATTTTCAAGGTTGAGTCTAATACATTTAGGACATACACACATAAAAATGATCTGTTCACTAAAATTAATTGAGATGCTTGGTGGAAAACAGAAGAACGTAATTCAAGATTAACCTAAGCCGTGGTTTATGTGCAGGATGTGCAGCTATTCAGAAGCAGTCAGGATTTTCAGGAATTGTATCAGTCAGTTAATCTACTCTACGCGCTTCTTTGGTTCCAGAATGATGGGCACAAGATATGTGCTTATATAACCTTAGCAGCTCCACTCTTTAAGTGTTCTCTTTAAGTGTTGTGCTGTCTTTGACAGCACAAGGTAGAAAGTAACATTCTGCCGCAAAGCTTTACATTTTTAATAAGCTAAAATGGTATGTGATGTGCTTTCTCATGTTTGCTTAGATAAAAAATGCACACAGTAAAGTAATAAACCATTTTTATAGAATGTGCTGTAAAAAATTATTGACTTTTTATTACATAATTCAGTATAACATTCAATATTATTACTTTTTTTTAGTTTTTTTTAATTGCTTTGGCGCAATTTTCACAAGCAATTGGTACATTTTCAAAACTCTTAGTACTAATATCACAACAGATCATCAAAAGTGCACTTTTTTTCAAACATTTCAGCATATTTTCAATTGTGTTAGTACAAGACACATAATCACAAAGTATCCTTTTCACTACACAAAATAAGTGTTTCATCTATATAAATTTTTCATTCACAGTAACCGCCTTTCATAAAGCTATTACTATCAAACTTTTGATTTGCATCTCTTATCATTCAGTTTAATACATTTGTCTATTATTTAATTCAACTGATCTTAATGTTTAATCAATGAATCATTTATTACGTCCATGGATTTTTAACTTTTCTGATTGTTGTCTGATAATTTGTAAGTTACAAATTGCTGCAAGAGCTTTCAGTCAAGAAAGACCAATTACTAATTATTTTCACCTGATGATTACAATTAGATACCATATAGGTAGAACTGTGTGTGAGACTCTGCAATGTTCAAACATGGAGCAGGATAGACTTGTAGAGAGAGGAAACCTGCATCGAAGAGGTGGTGGTGCTGCTCCACAACAGAGAGGTGGACGTGGACCAAGAGAAAGAGGTGGTGGTGCTCCTCAACAGAGAGGTGGACGTGGACCAAGAGAAAGAGGTGGTGGTGTTGCTCCTCAACTGAGAGGTGGACGTGGACCAAGATAAAGAGGTGGTGGTGGTGCTCCTCAACAGAGAGGTGGACGTGGACCAAGAGAAAGAGGTGGTGGTGGTGCTCCTCAACAGAGAGGTGGACGTGGACCAAAAAGAGGTGGTGGTGGTGCTCCTCAACAGAGAGGTGGACGTGGACCAAGAGAAAGAGGTGGTGGTGGTGCTCCTCAACAGAGAGGTGAACGTGGACCAAAAAAAAAGAGGTGGTGGTGTTCTTCAACAGAGAGGTGGATGTGGACCAAGAGAAGGAGGTGGTGGTGCTCCTCAACAGAGAGGTGGACGTGGACCAAGAGAAAGAGGTGGTGGTGGTGCTCCTCAACAGAGAGGTGGACGTGGGCCAAGGCAAAGAGGTGGTGGTGCTTCTCAACAAAGTGGTGGTCTTCAGAGAAATGTAGGCAGAAAACGGCGCACCATCATCTCTAATGAAGTCCGGGTCATCATTGCTGACCATGTGGTTAACAGAGGCCTTACCATGGCAGAGGCTGCCAGGTTAGTTCAGCCTAACTTACAAAGGTCAACTGTCAGCTCTATCATCAGAACTTTTTGCCAAGAAAAATGGTAAGTCTGCTATAGTAACTTCACTATACTTTTACAATGTAGTACTGTTACAGTAATGGCAATTGTCACAGTTTTATGTAATTTGTAATAGTAAAATATTGACAGCAAATACTGTTGTCCTCTCAGAATTAACAGGAGACAACCTGGTGGTGGTTGCCCATGTGTTTTGACTGACCAGCAGGAGTTAGCTGTGGTGGAAATGGTCAGGGAAGGGAATGACATACGGCTGTCTGAAATCAAGAAGGCTATTGAGAACAGCAATGATACCTTTGCCAAAGTGCCGTCAATTAGCCTTCCAACTATTGCCCGCCTTTTGAAGAAGCATCAGGTTTCTATGAAACAAATTTACTTGGTGCCTTTTGAGAGAAACAATGCCCGGGTGAAACAACTGCGTACTGATTAACAATGTCAACTATTATTTGTAAAAGAGCCAACCAAATAATTATTATTTTAGAGGGTGATGGCGCTGGATGCTGCTGTGAATCATAACAAGTATATTTTTGTTGATGAGACCGGTTTCAATCTGGCAAAAACCAGACGCCGTGGACGTAACCCTATTGGCCAAAGGGCAACCATCCAAGTGCCTGGACAACGTGGGGTAAACATCTCAATGTGTGCCGCTATATCTGAACATGGTGTGGTAGGCTGGAGACCAGTTCTAGGATCATACAACACTGAACACCTGATAGCTTTTCTAAATGAGCTTGAGCAGGCCTGTCAGGGTGAAGATGTCATCTATGTTATCGTGTGGGACAATGTCAGTTTCCACCATGCAGAGCTGGTTCGGGAATGGTTTCGGGCACATCCTCTGTTCATGACCCTCTACCTTCCCCCATACTCTCCTTTCCTCAACCCAATTGAGGAATTCTTCTCTACATGGAGGTGGAAGGTGTGTGTGATCGCCATCCCCATGAGCATGTCACCCTTCAAGCCATGGATGAAGCTTGTGGTGATATAACTGCAGAGCAATGTCAAGCCTGGATTCGTCATGCCAGAAGGTTTTTCCGGCGGTGACTGAACAATGAAGACGTTCACTGATGTTGATGAAAATTTATGGCCAAATGTTGAAGACCGGCTTGATAATTAATGTGAATTTCAGGTCTACATTTACAGGTTGTTGTTGTTTGGGGGTTTTTTTCACATGCAACCACAGTATTGTTGTAAATTAAAATAAAATACTTTTTTTGCTTGTGTATGTAAATGCCTTTTGATGTGTTCTTTGATCACATTTTCATGTTGCATAAAGGTGTGTGGGGTTTTTTTTTTTTTTTTTTTTAAATGGCTTTTGTCAGTTTGTCTGAACGCAAGTGTAACATTTGCTGTGTATACAGTTTTACAGTACAGTAACATTAATTCAGCACCGAGAGTGATTTGAAACCTGTACCTTGTATTGTTTGCTACTGAATGAACTGATTGTTAAAAGTACTAAGTTGAAAAGATCTTACTGTTGTGTTTTGGTGATTAAACCAAATGTTCTCAATACATATCACAATGATCTTGTGTTCTGAAACAATGGTTGTGGAATGAAAATATGTGCAACTACAATGAAATCATGAGATCAGGTTTTGAATGAATGACTAGTGGTGGTACAAGTGTGATCAGTTTAAAGTTTTGTACTAAGAGTTTTGAAAATGTACACCTTATGAAAATAGTACCAAACCAATTTTAAAAAACTGTATTATTCAATACATTTCAGTAGGAAATTTGTCTTATGTCTGGCGAGCCACTGATGTCTGTGAAAGCTCAATATTATACACATTAATCAGCAAATCCTATTTAATTTCTCCTAAAAGAAGCAAGCTTGATTTCCATTGCTTACCGAATTGACAAATATTGATTGAAATGTTTTGACAACAAATTTTTATTCAGACAACAGGAAATAGTGCAAAGTACAAACGAGTGAAATAAATTCATATTTATCAAGCAGTTGTTACTGCATAAAGATCACACTACTGCTGCTGTGAAAACATGTGACTTATGAGTGAAGCACGCCTTGCCGGAAATTCTTGCGAATCACCTCTCATGACACTATGAATCCAGGGCAGGTAAGCAGAAATCTTTGTGTAGACTGCGTGCTCTTCTACAGAACAAGCCTTGTCAAAGGAGAGGATGCCCGCAGCATACACTGTTTCGGTGTTGGGGTTCAGGAATGCAAGAGCACCGCCTGCATCGCCAAAGCACACGTTTTCCTGGTGCTTACTGGGTCCCGTGCAGAACTGTTTGTCATCCACGTTTGGTGTACTTGCAAGAACCTCTGATTGGTAGTTACCCTTGCATGACCGTACAGGCAGAGAGAGAAACTTGAGTACAGGAGCAGGGGTAAAAAGTCTCCCCCAGCCCCACCCTGCAATGATGCCTTTCTCTTCTTCCTTTTCATCCTGGTTATCACCAGTCTCAGGAAGTGGGATGGGCATTACAGACTCACTAAATTTGACTGGCTTCTTCAGTTTGATCAGAGCAAGGTCATTGTCCCATTCGGATGTGTTCTGAAAGTCTGGATGCAAAATCACCTGCAAGATAAAACCATGTCAATGATCAACCATATTATGCAACAATTACCTTCCCTTTATCAATTTCTTGATGTACTAGGTACCTACAAAATGAGCTTCTTACAATGATACACTGCTCCCAAAAGTGTCTGGAAAATTAGGCCACTCTTAGAAGGCATTAATTTCATTGCATCATATGCCTCCAAATTTGATATTTTGTTATCTGTGTGTCTAAGTGACAAGCATAGCTTCCAAATAAGTTTAGGGTCATTGTACTATATGTTATCTGCATACACAAAAGGGCTTTTCACTCTCCAGCCTGAAATTTGGCACACTTATTTGGGGTCACCTTGAATAGTAATCTGTCCAAGTGTTTGAAGTCTCTAGGACCAACTCTATAACACCGCCACCAGTTCAAATATACAATATTCTTTTGGTTATAACTTTTGAATCCTTTGTCCTTAAAACTAAATTCACCTCAGTACTCTTCTCCTGCTGATCATATTCAATATCATATATTAAGACTCTGTCCATTACAGTAGCTGCCAGTAGTTGAAATGTACTCTATTAAATTTTTTCCCTGTGTGTGTGTTTCCCTATATTTCCCATTTTTTGTGTGTGTGAACCTGGACCACAAAACCAGTCTTAAGTCGCTTGGGTATATTTTTTAGCAATAGCCAAAAAAAAACAAAAAAAAAACCTTGTATGGGTCAAAATTATAGATTTTTCTTTTATGCCAAAAATGATTAGGATATTACGTAAAGATCATGTTCCATGAAGATATTTTGTACATTTCCTACCGTAAATATATCAAAACTTAAAGGCGATTTTCTCCCTCAGATTCCAGATTTTCAAAAAATCGTATGTGACAAATATTGCCCTATCCTAACAAACCATACATCAACGGAAAGCTTATTTATTCAGCTTTCAGATGATGTATAAATCTCAGTTTTAAAAAATTGCCCCTTATGAGTGTTTTCGTGGTCCAGGGTCACATATATATAATGCTTTGACATACAGTATCAGCACAGGCATTGACAGTATGCCCTGAAGCCACCTGAGAAGATTGAAAACAGCGGCATCTATCGTTCCAAAGATTTTTAAGCTATTCTTTGTACTGTAGCACTTTAACCATAAGTGTCTTTATATGTAGATACACAAATATATGATTATGATTTAGCAAATTAGGCCCTATCCTAACAAACCATACATCAACGGAAAGCTTATTTATTCAGCTTTCAGATGATGTATAAATCTCAGTTTTAAAAAATTGCCCCTTATGAGTGTTTTCGTGGTCCAGGGTCACATATATATAATGCTTTGACATACACTATCAGCACAGGCATTGACAGTATGCCTTGAAGCCACCTGAGAAGATTGAAAACAGCGGCATCTATCGTTCCAAAGATTTTTAAGCTATTCTTTGTACTGTAGCACTTTAACCATAAGTGTCTTTATATGTAGATACACAAATATATGATTATGATTTAGCAAATTATCTTGGTTTGGAATTTTGTGGGTTGCGTGGATATTTACCTTTTCCACGGCTACTTCTGTAGAGGCATTTGCATGAACACGTTTGCTGATTCCAAGATAGACTTTTGGGATAAGTGGTTCTTGTCCTCTTGTCTGGCTTTGATTCTTTCCTACAAATAAATTGCGGCCAGCAGTCAGTACCCACTGCTCAGCTATCAGGGCTCCTCCAGCAAAACCTCCATCCAGTATGTTCTCACTGAGGTACACCATTGCCTGCCAGGGGACGGATGCGGTCAGTAATCCCCCCACCATTCGTTTGGGGCGTAGGGCTGAAATCCTGTGAGCTGTATAAATGAGAATGAGATCTCTATTAAGCAGCTGTTGATAGTCATTTTTGTGCTACAGCTGAACATAACTAAAAAATGCGTATTTGTAACACATTACATGCTTCACAACTACATTTAAAATTTTATGAAAAAAAGAAAAGACGTCAGTGGTGCTTGGTAAAATTTTGTTATGCTCTTCTTAAGGTTTTCAGAGTTTTTTTATGTTACAGTGCTGTTGTAAATTGATAGGATTTTGGCCTGTATAATATAGTGTTACATTTGTTGTATAGAAAGTAGTTTTAATGATTAACTACATTCGTGGTTACACTGTAGCCAATGACACAAGGATGTTTTAAAATGTTTTTTTTGTATTACAATAAATTCCATAAGCACTTTACTGCTTTAACTTGAGCTGAGTATTGGGTCATGTCTGATGAGGAGCGTTTCTGTTACCCGAAACATGTTCTCTGACTCTATCCAAAGCAAGAGACGCATCTGGCAGGCAAGTAATAGTGCCCAAGAGCAGCACAGCCACAGATAGCCTAGAGACAAAAAAAAGACATCATCAACGAGAAATAATCTGTTCATTTCAGAGGAACACTTGTTTGAACAGATGCTAATTAATAATGCATTATGCATTGCAGTGAAATTGCAATTTGAATGGTAAATTATGCAATACTTGATCATTATTTGAAACATAATTTAAATTTTAGGAAAGAAAACAGAAACTTACCACCTCATGATGAAAATGTATTGTAAAAGGGGCTGTCTTGTATTGTATTGTGGTCGTTGAGGCTCTGACATTTATATGAGGTTGATACAGCTAAAAAAAAAACTAATCTAAACACGGATTACCTAATCAGGGAAATTTATCAGTGTTTGAATGTTGACACTATCCAGGTTAAAGGTAGATGAGAGGTTAAGTTAGCAAAACTTTCCAAAGACAGCACGTAGGTCCTACCGTTCAGTTTGCATTTAAAGAACAGACAACACTCGTGTGATTTTGTAATCCCACAGAAAAAAAAGAAGAACAAGAAAAAAAAAATCTATTTGCAAAATGATGCACACCTTGGCTGAAATACAGATTCATCAAATGACAGTGCCAGTAATTACAAGTTTTGTAAACCCCAAAATCAGGGTTTTGCAATGTGCAACACAATGTTGCAATAAATTGTAATGATTTTAAAGAGATTGAGGTTAAATCTCTTTTCAAATGTAATCCATATTGACTTTATTGAAGGTGAAGAATACTCAAGGAACACTGTGAATGTATGAATGCTTTCATTTTACTCTTCACCATTATTAAACACATTTTGTAAGCACAACCATATTTGTTTGGCCCATGTGAAATAAAGGGCAAGGGCAAAATTACCCAAGAATGTGGTAATGCAGTCTTGAGAGTGAACACAACATTAACACAGATTGCATTTCCTGGCAACACTAGAAATAGGTCTCATTTGTTAACTGTCGTTAATGCAGTAATTAACATGAACTAACTATGAGCAATATATTTTCACAGCATTTATTAACTTTTGTTAATGTTAGTTAATAAAAAATACAGTTGTTCATTGTTCATGTTAGTCTGAGTGCATTAACATAATTCGTTTTTAAAAATGTTTTTGTAAATATAACTAATGTAGTTAACAAATGAAGCCTTACATTCAGTCAGAAGCTATAGTGCAAAGAGAGTCCGTTTTTAATACTAAAATTAGGTCAAATGTGTTTGCTCTCGTTTTCAGCCTGGACGGAGACAACTGAAATGGACTTGTTTTGACCAGTTTTTAATTACTTGCATGACACCCTGCAGTGCTGGGGCAGTAGTGTAGTGGTCAGAAAGATTAGGCCAGATAACGGAAATGTTTTGAATGTAATGAACTATTAATGACATGCAGTAGGCTATGCCATCTCACAAGTGTATTAGAGATGTAAGTGGGTCATATCTGCCGTCATTAGCCTGCAGCCAAACTCAAAATATAACCTTTCAGCTCTTGCTGAAGACCTTACTGCTATCATAAATGACTTGAATTATGAAAATTAACTTTAATTATAAAAAGGTTAAAAATTCTTTACTTCAAGTTATGTTATCATCAGTGATGGGCAACATTACTGTTAAAAGTACATATTACATTATTAATATTCCAAAATGTAATTAATCTTAATTTGATAAATAAATAAAACTACCTCAAACACTCTCAGCTTTACTTGAAAATGTGAACATTTATCAAAGCGTGGCGATATGGCTTCACTGACAGAGCTGGGGAAATGCACCCATTGTGAAATCACCTTAATGGTGCTTGCCAGCATGAATGTTTTTGACCAATATTTATTTGGGGGATTGGCAGAATGTGTTCATACATTTTGCCAACAGGAGAACAGAAAGTACACATACGTCTAGTCTTAATATGATTACTTTGACTGGCACATTCAGACTTTTTTTTTTTTTTCATTCCTGTACACATTTATTTTCGGATGCTAAATGCAATTTGATTCCAGAGAGGAGAGGTTGTTAATCATTCATGATATTAATGTCTAGCCCAATTTAGTCAGTTAGTACTTTTTCATTTAATCTTTAGAGAATAATGTGAGTGCATTATAAGCTGCCTTTCCCTTACTCAGACATGCAAAATCATCTGATCCGGCAAGAGGTACTCTCCGAGGATTACATTTATATGTGCACAACTTTCTGATTCTATTTGCATATTCTATGAGACACACACAGATAAAACGACATAGCTTTGATAATAAAACTAAGCATTTAAATACTATAAGACATATTATTCGCACATATAGAGTGAAAACTGATATTTATAATAAATATTGTTATCATTTCACTGATTTACATAACAAGCTCTCAGAATTTACTTTTTGGTCATATAAATATCAGCAACTGCACCAAGGTGCACTAAGGTGTTTTTGCCTCTATGGGCTCCATATTGTCATATACTGTATCGTAATATGAACCATAAAAGCCTGATGTATAAAGAAAAATGAAAAAAACACATGCTTCTTTTCACTCGGAACACCTTAATAACTACATAGCAATGCCTTGGCAAACACCCACAACATTTTTTGCATGCAAAAACAGCACTCTTGTGAAAAGAGAAAAAATTGTTCTATAAGAAATCTATTTAAAAAAAGAACATATGCAAATGTTTCATAAGTAATTTTATTAAGAAGGCTTGATTAAACTTTTAATGACTATTTTTAATGACTTGGACTTTTATAAAAAAGTAAAGTTGAAGGCCATTATAAACAATGCAATAAACAATATAACCTCATCTGGTGATTAAGCCACTGGTGAACATTTGCATTCAAGCTTTCTTTTAATTTTCAATTTTAAATGTAAAAAATTTAATAAACAGATAAACAAATGTCCCCCGCTGTATCTGTAGGTGTATCTGTAAGTGTACTGCGTGTGTATTTTATTTTATTTTATGAATGCTGTGGAAGAAAAACATACTGTAAGCTGAGGTGAATAGAGAGTGAATGAGGCAGTGGCCTTTCTGCTGAAAAACAATAATGGGTAAAAAGTGTGCAAGACTAGAGCTAGTCAGGATCCATTGATTCACAGCAGCTTTTCTGAGGTTGATGAAAGTGGCCGTCTCATAGCAAATGGACCACTGTGAGGAAAGAGAGAATAACGCACTGAGAGAGAGGAGGAGGAGAGTGGAATGCATATGTAACTGTAATGCTTGAGCTTGCAGCTGTGTTTGAGAGAGAGAGAGAGAGTTTTAGACAGACTAGGTCAACAAGGAGTGAGAGGCTGCAATATATAGAGTGGGAGGAAGAAAAACGTGGACAGCGAGACAAAGGAGGGGATGGTAAGAAAAGCGGGGAAGGACAGAGGTCTGACAGAGATCATTTTAAAAGCTACAAACAGCTTGCCTGCTGTTTTCTGATGGGAGACTGATTTCAATCAGGAATCAAACTGGACTTTATTGTACATCTTGACTGGACAAAGACTGGCGGTTGACAGTGGGTATTACCTTGTTGTTTTGCTACACAGACACAGTTTTCAGGAATGGAATATACAGGTAAGAGCATTACATGAAAATAACTGCTGTAGATGGGGCAAAAAATTCATATTTCTTATAAACCATGTTTATCTGTAAATGTAAAGGGAATCTGTACTAAAAGGGCCATGTTTTCTGTAATTTTATTATGTGAATTGAGAATGAACCATTAAACGCCCATCACAAGTCAGCATCAAGGAAAGAAAAGTCCTGCACTTGGCATTTGCTTGTAAATCTTGATAATATTTGATTTTATGTACATATGTTTATATGTACTTATTTATTTATTGTATAAGACAAACATTTTAGGCCCTGTGACGAGCCACCATATCTTAAGTTTCACAATTTTTAATCTTATTAGTTCTCACTCCTTCATTTTAAATGTTGCTGTTGTGTAACAAATTATTTTTTTGCATTTTGAAATTCTATTGCAAATACTTAATGTACTTTGTAAGTAAATGTGAGGACATTAAAGCTGCATGCACAATAATAATAAAATGTAAAAAAAAAAAAAAAAAACACTTTCCAAAATATTTGATTTCAACTAACAATTTACTCAGATGAGGAAATATGCTATTTATTAACAATTTATAAGCAATTACAATATTCAATGTGACTTTTTCTATTCTTTCTATAACTATTGAGAATAAAATTCACCAACTGCAATGAATCAATCATAATTAGTGTCAACTTTGATTTTAATAAACAGTTAATGTATGGTATAAAATACCTTCTCAGAAATAAACTCTTGAAAGCAGTGCCTACACATTTAGCAGTAAACTAAAATTGATTAAATGAGGCGGAGTGAAAGTGTGAAACAAACATGAGCAAGATGTTGAAATGAGTGTGAAAAGCAGAGGCTGGAAGATTAAAGGCTGGACAGAAAGATTAAGACAGACACATACTCGCAGTCCATGAGAATTACAGGCCCCCGGGGCTTCAGGGTCCAGCACTGGTCACTCCATTATTCCAGTTGACTGTCTACTCTATAGCCCTGGATACAGAGGCTGGACCTAATCTGTCTGGAACTATAGGGACTTCCATATAAAGCAATTTGCTGCCACGACATACTAAAGAATGTTATTTGTTTACAGTTCACTTCCACCATCACTTAAATTATGCACAGTAGTACCTAGTTAGCTGCTTTGCTGTCTGTCTACCTAAATGCTTCATAAGTGACATTTCATTTGGAATGATCTAAACAAGAAAGAATTCCACACACCACATGATTGGTTCTGCACACTGAAGATCCAGCTCACAATTGATTTTAATATGCTAGTACGAAGAGTTTGACATTAGAATGTTGCTAAGCTAACAACACAACACTCTATTAAGCATAGTATACATGCAGCACACAAATATTAGGTGAAATACTACATTTGAATTAGAATCAGCGCTATCAGTATACTTTTACAGTATTGAATGAAATGTACGTTTATTATCAATTTTCACTGAGCGTGCGGCAATGCATTTTGGGACTGTTCTCTGTGAAATATACATGTAATGCTGTATTCAATTTTGGTCAAAGCAGTGTCTCTTGGGCTGCAGCGTATTTATGTATAATTGCATATTTAGTGGCACAATATGATAGGCAGTCCTAAGTGCTAAACGCTAAATATGTTTCAGCTTTCAGCCTTTCTCAAGTTTTGGCAAAGTAATGAGTGGTTGGAGAGCAATACAAAACTCTTATTAGGTTAAGTGTTCACTTGGAGGAGGAAATACTGACATGAATTAGAAACTGAATGAGTAGAAACAGAAGGATGAATGAATTGCACCTGCTGAAAGCACGTTTATTTGTAAGCACTATCTGCGCTGATTCACTAAATAAATGATGCAGATCATGCAACGAAACAAAGATGTCCACAAAATCTAGGCTGAATGCAATTTATCTTTCACAATTCGGAGTCACATTCAACACAGTTTATTCCAAAACCTAGTAAGCTGTCTGCAGCAATTTAAGGCACCACAAGCATGGTCCCACCATGAAGGCGACTGCAGAAGGTGAACATCTATGTTGCTTCATAAGATATTTTATAAGACACATTAGAAAACAGAATTGCATGTATTTCTTTGTGGTGAAGGCAATCTCTCAGAAAAAAAAAATCCAAGGTGTTTATGATGAGAAATATGTTAATAGTTTAATTTACTCATATTACAATCGATACAGAAAGGTATTGAGAAAAAGGGAGTCCCACTAGTTACTATTGTTGTGTTATATGTGTTTTTTATGGCAGACGCTATTTGCACAAGTATACTAAGTGCAAATAGCGAAAAACAGTATGTTTTAGCTCTGTGTACATGCAAGCACAAGCAAATAAGTTGCAGTTCACTTTACAGCCACTAGTGTCGCTAATAACATTCATTTCTGAATTCTCCTCTTTAAATATCAGTTAAAGGGGTCATATGATGCTGCTAAAAAAACATTATTTTGTGTATTTGGTGTAATGAAATGTGTTTATGCGGTTTAAAGTTAACCGCATAAACACATTATTTTCCACATACGGTACATTATTGTTTCTCCTCTATGCCCCGCCTTTTTGAAACGCATCGGTTTTTACAAAGCTCATCGGTCTGAAAAAGCGAGGTGTGCTCTGATTGGCCAGCTATCCAATGCATTGTGATTGGCCGAATACCTCAAGCGTGAGACGGAAATGTTACGCCCCTCACATACTGTTGATGCCGTGTCCCGGCCGGAGCGACGAGACAAAAACATTAAAACCCATTACAAACGAGGCATTTGTTGCGTCCAGTGGGGACATAATTACTGATTATAATGACTTATACTGTCTTTTTACGCGTTGCGTTGCATTGCATCGCGCCGCGTAAACATAAAACGCTGTCTGCATTTGTGATCAGAGAAATGACAAACAACAAGTGCTACTCTACACTGCCCAAAACTCGCATTTGAATCATCAGTGGCAAATCCTTTAAATGAACTGCCGGCTTTTTAGTCTAACGTTACTCTCCCAGGATCAGCAAACAGTCTGCACACATCTGGATTCCGCTTCGTCCACGGTGAAAGTTGAGATTAACATACCGGAACCTGCAGAAATACAAAGAGATCAAGCAACTCAAGAGACAGTGGTCAAGTCAGATTCCTCAAATGAGCCACAGAGTTCTTCTGTTACAGTACCAGACACCAGCAAGCCTTTGACAACCCGTAGTGGTAGAGTGATTAAGAAACCTGCTCGTTTCAAGGACATGATTATGTAAATGTTTGAGTATGTTTGTTGACTGTTTAGTCAGTTTGGATTGAATCAATATAGTAGTATATTGTGTTCAGAGTAATAGTAACAAAGTGGTTGAAACAAAAGTAATTTGTTATTTGATGGTATAAGTTCTCTAATACTAACAAAGGGAGGGATGTAGTGTAGTGATATCGCGAGAACAGAGGGGTGGGAAGGGGAGAGAATCGCGTGAGTTAAGAGAGCGATCATGTAGTTGAGAGTGTGTTAATAAAGTTGAAATAACAACGATACAGACTGGTTATTGAGACAAACAACACAACAGCTTGTAACACTCCAAACAGAAAGGAAAAATTGAAATCGCATCATATGACCCCCTTTAAGCACTTTATTTCTTATTCTTTCAAAAACTGTACATTTAAAATAGTTTGCAGTAGCATTACATTATACTACAATATTACATCCTTTTTAGATCTATTACACTTTTTCATGTATATTCATTTGTAAGATAACTTACCATTATTAACAGTCTGTTATTGTTAAAATCTTTTTTCTTTTCTTTTTTTAATAACAAAGGCAGTTTGTTAGGTTTGTGAACAAAGATATATACACACTTTGAGCATCAGTTAAATTTGACCTTTTGGTTTGGTAGTTTCAGCAGATCATTTAAAATTTTCACCAAATGCAATGTGAAACAAACCACAATTTAAGTTTTAAGTTTGATTCTGATCTCACAGATCTAATTCATAATGAATTAGACACTGCAGATGTAATGTCCTGGCTGGATTCATTAGAAGAAACCCTGGCCTACTTCCTACTAAATGCATGTGTAGTAAAAGATGTAAAACTTTTTGACAGATAGTGGGAGACCGAGAGAGAGAGTGTATGAGTTTGGCTGTGTGTGTGTTGGTGTCCAGCTGAGATGCTGTCATAACTGCCAAGAAGCCCGAGCAAAGCTTTCTATTTTAATGTTCACATAATATTTATCATGCTAAATTTCCTTTAGTACGCTGAGAGCTGGAGTCTAACTCTCAGTAGGGTTCTGCTTGTTAAAAAGCACTGAAATCAGTCGTGGCTAATGTCAGGGTTCTATTTGAAGAAATGCTGCAAGAATTATAAGACTGAACAGATGGCATGACTGCCATCATGGCCACAAACACCTTTCTAATTGTAATATATCCATAGGTTTTTATTTTGGTTCATGTTTTTCTGCAGCACTATTATTCACCCAGAAACAATGTACTCAAAGCCACATTACCTACAAATAGAAGAAAACATGAATGGTCCTTTCCTGTGCATGGTTCTTTATATGTCTACCATTAAACTTTCAAACAAGCCAGTATTCAAAGTTTGTCCTGAATTTCTATTTATTGTAATTCTACTTCCTTACATTCAAATTCGCATTGCAATTCTCAAATTATGCTCTTAAGGTAAATACAATCAGGAGTTCGTTAAAATAGCATTTTAAAATAACAATACTATATCCCAAGGTTTGACCAATAGCAACAGTGATGCTTGCCTAGCAAACATCTTTAATAGCTATTGGGACAAAAAAAAAATCCTAGAGCCTTGCTAATTACATTGAATGTCTCACAACAACAGTGGAGGTATTTTACACCCTTCTTTTAAGTCTTTATGCATCATTTTTGTTTCTCCCACTTTATCTATTCATGTATGCCAGTACAAAGAGCATCACAGGAGACACTGCAAAATTCATTGTCTAAATCAGTTTTTGTCTTGTTCCAGAACAACAACAAAAAATCTAAACATTATTAAAATACATAAAAGAACAATTTGCTAAGGGTTTTAGTGAGGATTATAAAAATAAAAATAAAAGATCTTATTTACCATGTATCCAAATTGTAGTATCTTTCTAAAAAGATTGTATGTAAAACATGCTGCAGTACTACCTCAAAAAAGTCAATATTTATAAAAATGCATCCATTAGGCTACTATATAAAAATGTAAACACAATTACAAGCCAAGTATATGTAGAAAATGTAATAATATTAATTAGATTAAGTACAAGCGTTGGCCAAATGCACTCTATTTTTCTGTAGCTAAGCTAAATATACTTAATAAATTCAGTAAATTCAATTAAGATACTACCATTCTTAATTTAAAAGAAGTATATTAATAAGACTATTAAGACATTATTCACTTTAATTGATTGTTAAATATGTTTGGTAATCCACCTTTTGAATATTCTCCCACTGTATTTTTGCCGTCACCAATTCTACATAATATTGGAGACTGATTTGTAAGCATACATTTACACAGGCTTGTTATCATTACCATGCAACAACAAGTGTAATACGAGTGTAATAATAAGCTTTGATTACAGTATTTATGTTGCCTTGATTATGTTGAATTGTACAAACCGTGCAGATTGTTTTCTCTGCTCTTTTACAGGGTTGTGATCCACGGCTAACAAAAAAAACACCCAAAATACTGACTTGACTTATTTATATCACTGCCTGTTAGAGGCATGAGGACTGTACCAAGGCTTCACTACTGGCCATCTTTAGTGTACCCAGGGAACCAGGACCTCAGCTTGGGATAATGGAGACTGCTAATCAGACAGCGAGTGAATCTCAAGGTGCAGAACAAACTTTGGCACCTCTTTGCACAGCGAGCTGCTGTGGACTACTAAACCGAACACTGGTGGTCATGTTCATGGTTAGCCTGGCCTTTGCTATTGTGGTGGGAAACGTGGTGACGCTTACTGTTTTCATGCAGACCAGGCATTCTCGAACACCTCAGGGCTACCTCAAAGGTAACAACAATAATTTACATATAGAATATGTTCAGGATGGCATGCAAATTATCCCACACTGCAGTGTGCTCAGTTTTTTTTTTTCTCAGAAATTTCATTAGAAATATTAACCTTTTTACACAAACTAACGTTACACACACACACACACATATATATATATATTATATATATATATATTTTTTTTTATGAAATCCGAGAGCTTTCTGGCCATGCATACGGAAATTTCATTAGAAATATTAACCTTTTTACACAAACTAACGTTACACACACACACACATATATATATATATTATATATATATATTTTTTTTTATGAAATCCGAGAGCTTTCTGGCCATGCATACGCTCTTAAAAATAAAGGTGCTTCACGATGCCATAGAAGAACCTTTTTGTCTAAATGGTTCCATAAATAACCTTTAACATCTGAAGAACCTTTCTGTTTCACAAAAGGTTCTTTGTGGCGAAAAAAGGTTCTTGAGATTATAAAAAGGTAAGAAAGAGATGGTTCTTTAAAGAACCTATGACTGAATGGTTCTTTGTGGAACTAAAAATGGTTCTTCTATGGCATCGCTTGAAGAACCTTTTGAAGCACCTTTATTTTTAAGAGTGTAGACAGCAACACAACTACCACGTCCAAGGTCCAAAAAGGTAGTAAGGACATCAATAAAATAGCTTCATAAATTAATGTTAAACTTACTACCTTTCTGTGTCTTCAATGCGATAATTGTGTTGCTGTCTATGCAGGGTCAGAAAGCTCTCAGATTTCATCAAAAATATCTTAAAGGGATAGTTCACCCCAAAATGAAAATTCTGTCATTATTTACTCACCCTCATGCCGTTCGAAACCCGTAAGACCTTCGTTCATCTTTGGAACACAAATTAATATATTTTAGATGAAATCTGAGAGCTCTCTAAACATTGTTTACATTCAGCATGTGCACGCTTTCTCCTGAACTTTTCTCCTCCCACATTCACACTTTTCCAAATTTATCCTGTGCCACACTCAGTTACGTCAGGTCCAGCAGGAATGCAGATCTCTAGTGCAAAGAAAAAGTTTGGTGAATTCTGAGCAATTTGCTGAACTTTATATTTGTCTTGCAGTGTCCCTGGCCTTCGCCGACATGATGGTTGGAGTCTTGGTGGTGCCATTTTCTGTATACACTGAAATCTCTCTGATGGTGACCAGCACTCCACCGCTGTGGTACCAGGGCATTTCAGCGGCCTCACTGGAGGGTGGATCAGGACCTTGGCAACCCTGCATGCTGATAGGTCCAGTTTTTGCTGGATGCACTTTTGTCTCAATTAGTACCATCTTTCTGATGACAGTGGAGCGCAGTGTGGCAATCCTGCGTCCGCTGCATAAAGACATTCTTGTGACGCGGCATCGCACCCTGCTCCTAATTGTCTTGTCCTGGGCTGGCAGCTTCTTACTGGCAATGACTCCACTTATGCTAAGCAACAGCTTCACACTGGAGTACAATGAATGCAGCCGCATGTGCAACTATGCACCCTTACTAATCGGACATCAGTTGCCACCAGATGCAAACATCCTTCTGCTGTTTCCAGCCTTTGACTTCAGTTTATTGGGTGGGACATTAGCCATCAATATCCTGTCCTTCACCAGTATCCGTCGATACTCCCGCAAACGAAAGCTGCTCTCTGAGGGAAGTCTTGGCACAGATGCAGGAGCCGGCGGGTGTCCCCACAGGCCCTCTTTTTCTGATATCAAAGCAGCTAAAACCATTGGAATCCTCACCTTTGCCTTCACAGCCTCGTTCTCTCCTATCGCAGTATTTGTGCTGGGGAACGTAGTGGGATACACCTGGTGCAACTTCTCCTTTTTTGCGTTTTGGATTCTGACAAGCAATAGCTGCTGCAATGTGATTATTTATAGTGTGCGGGACCACCGTTTTAGGAAAGGGCTGACTCTGCTCTTTCAGCGGGACAGAGCACAACCTCACCCAGAGAAAAGCTGAGATTTTTTGGACAGGAGCTGGGCAAAGGCTGGCACTGACTTCACTTTCTTTACCTCCCGTCACTTTCGCCTTGAGAGATTAAGAATTTGCTTTTCAGAATCTCTTTCACAAATGGATCAGGGACAACAATAAACATCATTCCAGGGATTGTGGCAGTTGTCATTATGTTTTACAGAGAATTATAGTCTTTATTAGCATTTCCCTACAGTTATTTATTTTTTATTCTGATACACGTATACGTATGAAATACAGAGACACCTTATTGATTATTGCGTTGCGTATTCAGCATAAATCTGTAAAATATGTACGTGAGACATTTTTTATGCGATTTATAAAAACAATTAACATTTTGAAAGAGTTCTATTTGTACCTAATCTGGCAAAAAAAATAAATATATATAATAGGTGTAATTAGGTAAGTTCACATGAACAAACCACATGACCTTCCCATGTGAAATCACATGTTAAAATCACATGTGAAATGTGGTTTTGGAATGTTTTCATGTTGTGAATGTGTGAAACCCATGTGATCACATATGAACCCATGTGGACATGTGTGGGCTTTTTTCTGTAAGGGATTGACTTGAACGATACAGCTGAGGTACTCTATGTTTAAAAAATAAAAATACAGTATTATAGATTTTTACTTCTATAGTAGAAAATTATTAGAAAAATAAATAAATAATAATAATAGTTAAGTGAAAAAAACACAATATGTAAGTAGATAACCTTGTAACAACTAGCTGACACCCTTAACACTGTGAAGTACATAATCAGTGCTATATTATTGATAGAATGAGACTTCAGAATTTTTAATAAACAATTTGAAGCAAATGTATCCCCTGTTCACTGAGTGTGGATAATAGTAGGTGACAGGGCTAAAAGTCTGTCAGTCTTCTGTTTAAATATTCACATCTTCAGCAGCAGAACCACATAAAGCTACTCAGAGTACACACTGACTGCCTCAGGCTGTAACTTCTCCCTCACGTTCAAAGGCTAGATAAAAAAATATATATATACCATATATAAACTGTATATATATATATATATATATATATATATATATATATATTTAAATATACAGCACTATGGGCTGATTCTACAATGGAAAAAGACCACTGAAAACATATTTTCATCTACAGAAATCTTTAAACTGCATGTAATAAATACAAAAAATACAGTATTTTCTTAAACTTCAAAATCAAATAAAATCTACTTACTACTCAAGTAGTTTTAACTCGTAGTCTCTTAAGTAATCCAACATGTTCTGTGTGACACTCATGGTGTGCAATACATGTGAAGACTCACACACAGCCGTTTCTGCACAGTTTTTAAAGGGCCTGTCCAAATACCCACACTTGAGGTCTTTGCACTTGACCACTTGTCTGCTTACATTTTAAAATGCATTTTAAAATAAACTTCTGAATGTCTGCTCGGTAGTCCCTATAATAGATGACACAATTTAATAATTTCACTTGTGGTGCTTCTAATTAAGTAATAAAAAAGCAGCTGCAACTGTAAAAACAATATGCATACTCATCTTTGCACCAATAAAATGTGCAACACTTTATTATTTTACTACCAAGTTATATGCTATATCTAACTATCATTAATATTTACCTTACACTAGAAAGGTTTCCGTGACATCTTAGGAGATTAGAATAGTTAGCTTAGATAGTGTGGATTTAGTGTGCTTTGGAATTTTTTGCTGTGTACTTACTTCCTTGCATACGTTCTCAAGTGTACACATTCACAAGTGGCCAAGGCCGCAAATGTGGATATTTGGACAGGCTCAAAATATACTCAACCGTGGATGAGAGCGGATGGATGGGTTTGACACATGTCCAAATTCCTCTAAACTGTAAAATCACCATTAACGTTTACCCTTGTTTTACCCCATTGTCTTTTCTTTTCCTGTGTATAACACCCTCTGGCTCAGCCTGCAGTGGCCACATGCCCCAAAATCATGTGATATGGAGGAAAACTTAACAGTTTAAGTTAAATTAAATAAATATAGCATATAATTTGGTAGTAAAGTGTACATTGTTGCAAATTTTATTGGTACAGAGTACTTTTTTATAACTTAACTAAAAATACCACATTTAAATGTGTCATCAGTTACACATACTTCTGAAAACACATTTAGAGAGTTGATATTAAAGTGCAAAGTATTGAAAAAAAAATATGAATGTATAAATAAATAAATATATAGGCCCTATATTTTTGCTTTCTTTTGCAAAATGTACTTTTCATGTGCTGTATGCAAAAACAAACAAACTCACACACATTTAATTTTTCACAAGGCCATTGTTTATGCACAAACCAAGCTCATCTCCCTGAAAGATTTGTGACACACCACATCCAAATCCAAGT
Source organism: Sinocyclocheilus grahami (assembly GCF_001515645.1). Taxonomy (NCBI): domain Eukaryota; kingdom Metazoa; phylum Chordata; class Actinopteri; order Cypriniformes; family Cyprinidae; genus Sinocyclocheilus; species Sinocyclocheilus grahami. The sequence continues at coordinate 571,164 of NW_015505951.1, forward strand.
CCTTACCTGGGTTGAACAGACAGGCTCACCCTAATACAGCAGTACAGGCAATGAAGAGTTTCCTGAAGCAGATTTAACAGCTTTTGCTGTGGGCTCACGGCTGGTCGTCTCACCCAGAATATACTACACCAGAGCTAGGAACCAATCCAACCTAAAGGGAAATTAAAAAAAAAAAAAAAAATGTAATTTGAAAATGAATTGAAAAAAATATTGAAAATGAATTTACCGCATTTATATATTTATTTATTTATTGTGTTTTTTATTCTCATTTGATTAAAATCTTATTCATAAGCAGTTCACAGAGAATTGAAGAGAAAATTCATAGAGAAATTTAAGTAAGAATTTTTGCAAACCTAGGTTGTGCCCTGTGTCTTACCCAACACAAGTTCACACGCAACAGTCTGAACTCCAAGTGCTTGTCTGAGGTGAACAGTTAGTTTTTCTCAAATTTTACAAGCAGTCCAGGTAAATTAAATTACCTTAATTTACCTTAAGGTAAATTCAGTATGGATATTCAATATTTTCAATGAATTATTCTTGCATATTTTTCTTACTTTTTTATTTAAAATCTTACCTTTTGGCAATTCTTGTTGGATTTTTTTGTCTTAAGATAATGATATACCTGCAGAATTTAGATAGAAAAAATTGTCATGGTTTGCAAAATAATTTTACTGAAATAGATTACATAATGGCTATATATTAATATTAAGGTAACATTTCAGATGCTTACAGTTATAGAAAGGGCCAATCAAGGCTCTTGCAGCAGAAACATTGGTAACACTTTCTATGAAGCCCATATTTATAACACATTATAAGGGTATTCGTAAGGCATTATAATGAATGCACAAAAGCCGTTATAATATGTTATATCATCTTATGAATATTCATAAGAACAGTTTTAATGTTTTATCATATTTACTTATTTGTGGTTATAGCTTTTAAGAATATGATGATTTATAACACACAGTGAACATGGTATAAACATTGCATTTTTTTTCAGTTGAAATTATTAACTAGCTCACATCAAAATTAATATTAGCCTCACAGGGAACACTCAAATAACACTCCACACCTAACCACTTACAAGATGTAGTAAGATACTGTGCAGATCTTAAATAAATAATGTCAAGATATTCCATTATAAATGTAAAAATAGATTTTATATGGTGTTCATTGTGTGTTATAAATAATCATAATCTTAAAACTTATAACCACAAATGCGTAAGCATTATAAGGTATTATAATTGTTGTTATGATTATTTATAAGATGATATATCATATTATAAGGTCTTTTATAATGCATTATGCATTCATTATAATGCCTTAAGAATACCCTTATAATGTGTTACAAATATGGACTTCATAGAAAGTGTTACCGAAACATTAAATGGAAATACAGATGTTAATAGTTGTTTTGCCATTGTGTGCATGTTCCTCAAGGTTTATAATCTTGTTTAAAGACAAACGATTCATTTTGAAATGAATTATCCTTACATATTTGCTTTTGTCTTACCTAATTTTTCTGGTATGCATTGTGGGATATTTTTACAGAAGATAGTGCCAGAGCTGCAGAAGTGCTTTTTATACCCTTCAGTTTTCAAAAAGATTGGATTTACACGAAGTCCTAACAGCTCGCTTGAATCTGTGTTGGAGAATTACAAAATCTAAGGTGGATTGCTCATGATGTCATAAAAAGCGATGCCACCGCGCGCCGCCATATTGTTATTTCCTAGTATTGCCATAAACTAAAACTGTACGATTTAACATCAACTAACGAGTCAGCATATATCTGAATTCTCCCTGCACATTTTTACAACGCAAATGTCTTAAATAATTAATTGTTAAATGGTACGAATTTCCTTTACTTATTTTGTTCATATTCATTAGCAAACATCACCTCAGAGTATGTCAAACGGCTCATTCTGAAATCCGAATAAAGATTTCTGCATTCTAAGGTTTGCACATTTACTTTAAAATACCATATTCCTCCTCCCTCACCACCCTCGACGGTGGTGCAGCTAGGGGGTATACAAGGGTCCCCCCAGTGGAGCGGTCGGTTGCAATGCAATTGTGTCCTAATACCGCCTCCACCCGGCAGGTCGAACCATGCCTCCCCCTCCTGGGTCTGTAGGTACTCGTCTGGCCTGTCCGGCGATGCTAATACGGCCTGTGGAGAAGCTGCCTCCGCCTCACATGCTATGGCTTTACTGCAGGTTCATGAGGCCAAGGCACTGAAGGACCAGCACGAGGGTGGTCATGATCCGGAAGTTCTGAGAGCTCCGAACCACTACTGACCTCGCGCTCCGAGCGACGAAGGTCACCCCGAGTTCTCTGGGTCATGTGATGTCCACACTTGTGGTCCAGGAGCACCATCTCTGGCTGTGTCTGGTTGATATGAGGGACGCCGACAAGTTCGGTTCCTTAATGCCCCTGTGTCCCAGACTGGCCTCTTCGGCGACGCGGTCGAGAGCTTGGCCCAGCAGCTCTCGGCTGCACAGAAGCAGGTCGTCACACCCTGCCCCGGCGGGTACGGTGGTGGTTCTGCTGGTCCCGCTTGTACGGTGTCTGGGTGCCTGGGTGCCTGGTTTCGTCTCGTTGGCTGCTGCGGACCATCAGCCTCGGCTATGCAATTCAGTTCGCCCGGCATCCCCCCAAGTTCAGTGGCATCCGCTTCACTACAGTGAAAGCGGCCGATGCTCCTGTCTTGCATGCGGAGATCGCAGTCCTACTGGCGAAGGATGCGATAGAGCCGGTCCCTCCAGCCGATATGAATACAGGGTTTTACAGCCCTTACGTCATTGTACCCAAGAAAGGTGGTGGGTTACGACCAATCTTGGATATGCGTGTCTTGAACCGGGCCCTTTGCCAGTTACCATTCAAGATGTTGATGCAGAAATGCATTTTCGGGTGCATCCGTCCCCGAGATTGGTTTGCAGCGATCGACCTGAAGGATGCGTACTTTCATGTGTTGATCCTTCTGCACCACAGACCATTTCTGCGGTTTGCATTCGAAGGACGAGCATATCAGTACGGGTGGCAAGGCCTGAATCGGATCCAGAGATGTCGGCTATGCTTTCCCGGGCCGCCGAGAGGGTAGGGCTCAAGTGGAAACCTCCACCACATCCCGGGCCCTCGAGGTTGGACGACTGTTTTCTCGGGGTGGCACGCGCTGGTTCTCAGTGCCCCGCCTCAGTGCCTTTCTTCCCGGAGGTGCATGAGGAGCTCACCAGGTCATGGACGGCACCTTTTACTGCCGGAAACCGACCTGCTGGTTCCTCCTCCCTCACCACCCTCGACGGTGGTGCAGCTAGGGGGTATACAAGGGTCCCCCCAGTGGAGCGGTCGGTTGCAATGCAATTGTGTCCTAATACCGCCTCCACCCGGCAGGTCGAACCATGCCTCCCCCTCCTGGGTCTGTAGGTACTCGTCTGGCCTGTCCGGCGATGCTAATACGGCCTGTGGAGAAGCTGCCTCCGCCTCACATGCTATGGCTTTACTGCAGGTTCATGAGGCCAAGGCACTGAAGGACCAGCACGAGGGTGGTCATGATCCGGAAGTTCTGAGAGCTCCGAACCACTACTGACCTCGCGCTCCGAGCGACGAAGGTCACCCCGAGTTCTCTGGGTCATGTGATGTCCACACTTGTGGTCCAGGAGCACCATCTCTGGCTGTGTCTGGTTGATATGAGGGACGCCGACAAGTTCGGTTCCTTAATGCCCCTGTGTCCCAGACTGGCCTCTTCGGCGACGCGGTCGAGAGCTTGGCCCAGCAGCTCTCGGCTGCACAGAAGCAGGTCGTCACACCCTGCCCCGGCGGGTACGGTGGTGGTTCTGCTGGTCCCGCTTGTACGGTGTCTGGGTGCCTGGGTGCCTGGTTTCGTCTCGTTGGCTGCTGCGGACCATCAGCCTCGGCTATGCAATTCAGTTCGCCCGGCATCCCCCCAAGTTCAGTGGCATCCGCTTCACTACAGTGAAAGCGGCCGATGCTCCTGTCTTGCATGCGGAGATCGCAGTCCTACTGGCGAAGGATGCGATAGAGCCGGTCCCTCCAGCCGATATGAATACAGGGTTTTACAGCCCTTACGTCATTGTACCCAAGAAAGGTGGTGGGTTACGACCAATCTTGGATATGCGTGTCTTGAACCGGGCCCTTTGCCAGTTACCATTCAAGATGTTGATGCAGAAATGCATTTTCGGGTGCATCCGTCCCCGAGATTGGTTTGCAGCGATCGACCTGAAGGATGCGTACTTTCATGTGTTGATCCTTCTGCACCACAGACCATTTCTGCGGTTTGCATTCGAAGGACGAGCATATCAGTACGAGGTCCTCCCCTCCGGGCTGTCCCTGTCGCCCCGTGTCTTCACGTAAGTTGCGGAGGCAGCCCTTGCTCCCCTGAGAGAACAGGGCATTCGCATTCCCACATCAAGAGTAAAAACAACCACCAAACATAAGTGTATCCCGTCACATCATTTCAAGTGCAATTGTAAGCATGCACCAAGGTCTTCACAAACTCCTTCCAGCAAGATAACTTCTTGTTTTCAAGAGTGCACAACATCTGGAGAAGGGTTCTATTGAATCTCAATTGAATCGGATTTCCTCTCAGTGGGAAAAGGGGTAGTTCTCACCTTGTGTATGCTTACAATGTGACACTGCTCTCTGATCAGGTGTAACTCAATATACAGACCTTGATAGCTGTGCTATTTGTGATATTTGGTGAAGTGGTCTGTAATTACTAATATGTCTTTGGTGTTACTCTTATCTGGCTCTAAAGACAATAAATCCACACAGAACAACTCCAACGGTCTGGATGTTTAACATTTTAACTGCTTTCTGTGGGAGCACTTTCCTATGTACACATCTCTCACATGTCTTAATTTTCTCTTCCACATATAATGACATCTTTGACCAAAAGAATCTGGTCCGACTGGGTCAAGAGCCCTTTCCATGCCCATGTACCCCATAATCATCATGGAGACTCCTCACAGAGCCACTGGTAAGGCTAACTGATAGAATGTGGTTTCTTGATCTTGCCTCTTCATGTAGAGCACTCCATCTCTCAAACGGATTCCACTCTCTTATTTCAGTTATTTCCACATCATTCCTCTTTTTTTTTTTGGTTGCAGTTGTAATCTGGGCCTGTTACTCAGTGACGACTTTCCTCAGTGCACTCACCTCATCTAGTTTTGCATTTTTGGCTTTATCCTTCTGACCAGAATGCTTTTGCAGAGCAACAACTTGAGATTGCTGCAAGAGTTGCGTCAGCATGGTCATCCTCAGATGCATTGCATGGGTATGCAGATATCTGGTGAATTGACATTCTCAATTTCGAAGGGGCAGAACAGTGCTTATTTAGCCCTAAATGTTTCCTCATTCTTTCTTCTTTGGAGGCATTCTCATCTTCTTGTTTGCAGACAAGGACTAGTAAGGCCGTAATCAGACAGAACACATTTTTTTGCAGTGAGAGGCACCTTTTTAAAACCGCTTTCTATTGGCAGTGAGCATTTTGCGCACTGTTTATGTGCCCCGGGCAGCTCAAGTTTTTGTAGGAGCACTCTGAGCAGAAAAGTGTCTGACATTATTCCCTTTTTTTTCTCCATTGTCCAACTGAATGAATGGAGAGGCAGGCCTTCCATTGTGGTGATGGGAGTTTACAATTGCTTGGATTTCCGTTTCCCAGTCTCCTGCGTGTTTGTAGACCTCTCACCCTCGATCAAGGTCAGCTCCCTCTGCTTGTCCATTTTTAAAAAAGTTTCTACTAATATCAACAGGACAGCTGATTCGGTGGTTACCTAGCAACATAAAGTGACGCATATGTCAAAATGCCTATCTTGGCAAGTATTCAAATAAATACAGATAGTTATCTTAAATAAATATAAACTCTACATAAAAGTGAAGACTATGTTGTGTTTCAGTTTTACATTTGATTACTTTAGATATTCTGTAGACTTTATCTGTTTCTGTAGTTGGTCATTAGCTGAATTTTATAGTGTTGGATAGACTTTAACATTGTTTATTTCATGTGTATCTTTTTTATTGTATTTGTCCTATTGTTTGTATTTTTGTTTTTAGTTGTGCTTTTTTTAACTTACATTAGTTAACATAGTAGTAGGGCTGTCCCTAATAGTCGACTAACTGTTAGTTTTATTAGTTGCTTGGTTGCAGAAAAATAAATCCACAGGAAGTGGTGAAGTCACACAGTCCGTGACGGACATATTGGGCAGGACATCCAAATGCTCACCTATCATTCATCAACCTCAAATATGGCTTATCATCTGAAATATGGAAGTAGTAGCAACTTTACATGGCCGATCAATCTAATGTTAACCTAGAAAAATTAGTGCTATTCAAGTATTTGTGCGGAGTGTGGAAGCTGAATAGTAGCACGCTCACTGCATGACCGATGGAGGCGCCGGTGTGGTTACTTGCTCTTAAAATACTTAAAATACTCTTAAAAAGTCATTTTTGGTCATACAGATAAGAGTTATACATCTTTTGAATCTGTAAAGACGCCACGTTTATTTATATGCACTCACAATAACAACAAATCATTGCACTTTTGTAAAATAATGAAAGCAAACAGGATGCGCTTTCTGCCTTCTCTGCCTCTGAGTGTGTCAAATTGTTTTTATAAATAACGAAACTCTGTGTATACTTGCCTAACAGATATAAAAAATACATCTATAGAGAGCGAAATGTCTACTTTCAAATTAATTAATTCAAATCGAAAACAAATATTCTCAGATGTAATCCTTATGAAACATGCATACAGGTGCATCCACTACTGTGGAGATGAAGAGTCAGTGTTGCCGTAAACAAAGAAAGCACTAGTTTACCAATAAATTATTAAAATGTTTAATAACCTCCTTACTGTTTTTCCCTGACACATTCGTAATCATTACTTCTGCCAGTGTGCTGTGGCACGCTTTATGTGTGCGCTTGAGCGCTTGTTATGCTATGTAGGCAATTAAAGACTCATTATTATGATTTAAATGGTTTATTAATAAACGTGCGATTAGTCGACTAATCGCTTAAAATGAACGACTACTAGTCGATTAGAAACATTTTAGTTGAGGACAGCCCTACATAGCGGCCTATTATTTTCTGCTGTAGTATTGAAATTGGTTTTGGAATATCGTCCATTCCTAATCATGATTACAATATTGACCAAAATAATTGGGATTGGGATTTTTGCCATAATCAAGCATCTCAATTCATAAAGGAAAAATGTAAATAATAAATTAGCTCTGTATCCGATTTCTAGAGGGCCTGGATTATGCTGGAATGCTCACTGACAATTCAGCGGCTAGCGACATCATTCAGACTTGGGACTTCTCGTCCCCTCAGACTCTTCCAGAGGATTCAGGAAGAGTCTTCCTCCTCTTCCTCCTCTGTGATTCCATTGGGCCTGCTTCATGTGCTAAATATTGGCTCAAAGCCTGTGTACTGTCCCATGCTTTGTGCCTCGGATGTCTTCGCCTCAAGGTGACCCACCGCTGCGTCAGAGCTGCAGCCCCTTGGAAGGCCCCTCGCCTGTTTCAGACAAGTGTCCCATTGGGACTGACCTCCGGAAGGAAGGTGGTCATGACAGATGCCTCCAACTTGGGTTGGGGAGCACTGTACGAGGGCAGACTGGTGTTTGGCTCCTGGTCCACTCTGGAGCAATGCCCGCACATCAACTGCCTAGAGATTATGGTGTTTTTTTATAGCCCTAAATCCCTTCCTACCAGCCTTAAAGGGCACCATGTCCTAGTCCGTTCGGACAACATGACGGTGGTAGCCCTTATAAATCACAAAGGTGGTGTTAGGTCATGCTCTCTTTACAGGATGGCGAGACGCCTCCTCCTCAGTGCAACCTGAACAGAGCAGACTGAACCAAGGAGCGGACATGCTATCCCAGGGGCGATGTAACTCCAGGAGAACGAAGACTACACCCGCAAGTGGTTGAAACAATTTGGTCTGTCTTCGGGAGGGCAGAAGTGGACCTCTTCCCCTCAGAAGACAACTTTCACTGCCCAACATATTTCTCAAAGGAGTGAGATGCTCTAGCCCACGAATGGCTCAGTGCTCGCCTGTATGCCTTTCCTCTGATTGCACTGCTCCTTCAGGTCATCAAACGGGTCAGGGAACTTGAGTGCTCGGTTCTCCTGGCGGCCACCACTCTGAAGCAATCAGACGTGGTTCCCAGAGCTGCTATCGCCAGCTCCTTGGCCAATTCCATTGAGGAAGCGAGCGATATGATCTGGCATCCACGGCCTGAGCTGCATAATGCCGATTTTGCACAATAATGCACGATTTTTAAGTCGTTGGATCACTGCTCTTCTCACACTGCACGATTGTCTGGCGTACCATCTACAGTAGTTGCATCTAGAAACTTAGTTCTAGGAACTAGCAAACAGGGTTGTTCCTAGAGAACCAATTTCTCCCTCAGGCCATTTTTCTGTTTGCATTCGCACCGGCAGCAGGAACTCTGAAGCGGCCAACAGCAACGTCTTTATGTGCAGCATTTACAAGCGTCGTCAATTGGTGAATGGAGGACGCCGAGATTGGAGCTGTTTTTTTGTTGTGTGTCATGGGTTTTGTGATAACGGAGAATGTAAATGCACAATTTACACGATTGAAACAGCATAAAAATCTGGCTAAATCTTGAAACTTGCAGTGTTAAGGGGCTTTCACAATGGAGGAACCTAGAACTATTCGTGGAAGTTCCTGCTTTTTGGCGTGTTCACACTTGCAGGAACTAGGACCATAATTACAGTTGGGAAAATATTTATTTGATCCCCTGCTGATTTTGTAAGTTACAAGTTACATTCCTACTTACAAAGAAATGAAGGGTCTGTAATTTTTATGGTAGGTTTATTTTAATGGATGGAGACAGAATACCAACCAGAAAATCCAGAAAAAACACATTATATAAAGGTTAGAAATTGATTTGCATTTAAGTGAATGAAATAATATTTGATCCCCAAGCAAAACATGACATATTGTTGGCAAGCACAGCGCTAAGACGTTTTTTGTAGTTGGTCACCAGGTTTGCACACATCTCAGGAGGGATTTTGGTCCACTCCTCTTTACAGATTCTCTCTAAATCCTTAAGGTTTCTTGGCTGTCGTTTGGCAACTCGAAGTTTCAGCTCCCTCCACAGATTTTCTATAGGATTGAGGTCTGGAGACTGGCTAGGCCACTCCATGACCTTAATGTGCTTCTTCTTGAGCCACTCATTTGTTGCCTTGGCAGTATGTTTCGGGTCATTGTCATGCTGGAAGACCCATCCATGACCCATCTTCAATGTTCTATATGTATCATAAATATTTTTAGACCTGGATAAATTTGCTTTGATGTAACAACAATTACATCTCTCTCTCTGTCTTCCTTCGCCTTGCTCCCTTTTATCAGGGGTCGCCACAGCGGAGTGATCCGCACAGCCACTTTGGCACATTTTATGCCGGATACCCTTCCTGCCGCAACCCAGCCCTGAGAGTGCATTAACTTGTGCAACAACCATTACATCTGTTTTGCTAAAATTTTACTTAGATTTTACTTTAAAAACTGCCAAAAACAGTTTTTAAAGTAAATGGGTGCCTGACATTCCCCCCATGTGTTTCTCCTTTTCACAGTCTGGCAGAAATAATGGGTGGTACCAAAATACATGGTTACATGACAGTAAAAGTGTACAGTTGCCAAGAAATGGGGTTGGTCAACTTACTCCACTCTCCCCTACTTCCATTGAAGATGAGGCAGAAGCAGGTTCAGAGAGTAAGGGAGAGCCCATTCTTATTAAAAACATCTACAATAAAGTCTGAAATTATTACAGAGTGTGCTGTCTTCTCTTTTAATTGTATATTTGTAACAACTGGATAATTTGTATTAACAAGCACCCACCCCCCTATAGTGCCCCTTTTTTGGTTTGGACCACTGCCCCTCAAAATGTCTGTGCACGGCCCTGGGCTGGAGTATCTAGTCCAAAAGCTGCTGGAAGGTAGCAGAAACCAAAAAGAAGAGCTAAAAAATGGTGTTTTTAAATCCAGTCTCAAGTAAAAGATTAGTTTAAGATGTTCAGTTTAACGAACGATTTAGTGCCCGAGAATTAAAGGGGTCATATGATGCGATTTCAAGTTTTCCTTTCTCTTTGGAGTGTTACAAGGTGTTCGTGAATAGATAAGATCCCTAAAGTTGCAAAGAATAAAGTCTCAAACCCTTTATAAAAATTCTTTATAAAAGTTAAGACTCGTCCACGGCCTCCTAAAACGCCTCGTTTAAACACGCCCCCACATGTCTACGTCACTGTGTGGGAAGATTTGCATAACACCGCCCAAATGTATACGCAAAGAAAGAAGGCGTAACTTTGATTCTCGCTGTAGTATTGTTGCCGCCGCCGCCATGTCGTGGAGATGCTGTGTGTTTTGTTGTGAAAGCGAAACTACTTTGTTTGGTCTTCCAAAAGTCCGTGGTTAAGTTGTATTTACAACACTGTTCCAGAACAGTTCAAACCAAATATTCAGATGTGTGCAATGGCTGTTTCCTAGGAGAGTAGCCTACAATGCCGGTGTTCCGGTGAATTCAGTTCCCCTGTTTCCCCTTCAGCACGCATGCTGACCCTATGATGCTGACAAATAATGCTGACTCACAGACTGTAAGTATGTTTTCATATTTAAAGGATTTGTCACTGACGATTCAAACGTGTTTTGAGCAGTGCAGAGTAGCGCTTGTTGTTTGCCGTTTCTCCGATCACAAATGCAGACATGGTTTTAAGTTTACGCGGCGCGATGGGATGCAATGCGTAAAAAGACAGTAAGTCTTTAAGTAAGTAATTATAATCAGTAATTATGTCCCCACTGGATGCAACAAATGCCTCATTTATGATGGGTTTTATTGGTTTTGTCTCGTCGCACCGGGACACGGCATCAGTATGGTAAGGGGCGTAACATTACTGTCACACACTTGAGGAATTCAGGCAATCACAACGCACTAGATAGCTGGCCAATCATGATGTTATGTGATCTTTCCCAAGCATTCCAGTACGTGAATATTTTCATAAAAACATGAGCCGCTTAAAATGAAGAAAATTATCAACATAAATAATATTCAAAATGGTAAACAAGCACTGCTTTCTTTACGTTTCATATATCTCAGGGGTCTGCAACCTACGGCACGCATGCCAACAGTGGCACGCAGAGGGATAATCGCTGGCACGCGAGTAATAGGGAAAACTGCATACTGATGTACATTTTGAGGTAATAACTTCTCATAGTCACACAGCCTGTTAGGAGCTATAAATACTATTAAAGTGTGAGAATTAACTTGCGCTAGTCTGCGGATGCGCGCGCGACCGCTGCACATACTAGGCACTTCCGATCAAAGTTTGTCAATGTCAAAAGGACTGAGATGCAAGGGGGCGTGTCTACGTGGTGGCCAGGGGTGGCACCGGCCCCCCCTGAAATTTGGCTGGCCAGTCGAGGCTTGTGTTGGCACAGTGGTTAACCAGAAAAATTAAAAATGGCACATCATGCCGAAAAGGTTGCGACCCCTGTCGTACATCTTTGTTTCAGTGTCTCCTTTTAAATGACGAATATTTACTATTGATATCTGCCGATATAGACAGCTAATTCCTCTCACGCAGGCGCTGAACGCAGTTTGCAGTCAGCTGTAGTCTGTGCTGTGTGTTCAAGTTCAGCTTTTTGATCCAGATTCTGCCAGTGCAAGGCGACAACACCGGCTTTTGTCGCCTCTAGTTCTTTAAAATCAGCTTGGTGTGTCCTTCACGCAGGCGCTGAACGCAGTTTGCAGTCAGCTGTAGTCTGTGCTGTGTGTTCAAGTTCAGCTTTTTAATCCAGATTCTGCCAGTGCAAGGCGACAACACCGGCTTTTGTCGCCTCTAGTTCTTTAAAATCAGCTTGGTGTGTCCCGGCCTTTAGGCATTGAGTTTTAACCCTACCTTTAGTTTGTGATAATCCACAAAGTGGTACCAAAAATATCGGGCTGTGGGATTCTACTATTACCCCTACTATTACATTGTCTTTCATTCCATCTAAACAGTTTTTCTTTCAGGTAGTCGGTAAGCTCTGTTGCGCATTACTACACTCGATTTTGTATGAGGTTGGTGTGACTGGGAAAGTTAGAGAACACCTCCGCAAACTCCTTTTGCAACCTGATCTGGGATCTATGACCTGTGACAGGGAAATAGAGGTAGTTGTGGACAGGGATCTTGAGCAAATTCTCCTGTTTTGGCTGTTCCAAAGTGTGGTTTTTCTCTCAGATCTAGGACATATTGGATTTCATTCTTGTTGTTTTAATGGGGCAGTTCATTTCAGATTTTGTTGCTGATTTGAAATATGTAATTTAAATGTGAGTTCAGCAAGCAGTTTTTGAGATTTCAGGATTCCCCCATTCATTTAGATAGGACTGGGTCTTAGATGACCGAAATAGCTGCCCGAAGGTGTAGAAAATATGGCCAGTGAGTGAACAGACTTGCCTTGAAAGGGACTATGGTTAAACCAACCCTTTCATTTGTGAATGTAGACACTGGTATGAATCGATTTAATGTTTATTGTTCCTGGAAATGCCCAGATTCCTGCAACAGCAAGAGACGGTTTCAGTCATCTTTGCCACAAGGGTGACATAATTTAGCAAGGAAACCGGAAGGAAGGTGGCGGATGGGGAAACAGCCAATGCTGCTCTGACCAATTGCACACCTCCGCTGTTGTCTTAAAAAGTTAGAGGAATGCTTCAGGGTCATCCTGTGGCTCCAGGATTTTACCAGTTTGGACAGCTGTGCAGGTTCCATGACAGCATCTTCCTTCTCCTGGGTTTAAGCATCACTGTGGCATGTTGGGAGAAAATGGTAATTGGGAAAAAGGAAAGAGGGACTGGGAGCAGCCAGTTCAACAGTTTTTTATTTAACAAAAAACAAAGGAACATTTTTTTTTTATTCATCTGTTGTAAGCATTGTGTACTAGAATGGAGGCAGATCTGAATGCAGATGGATTAACTGCAGCATGGCTCTTTTATACATCAGCAGAAAGGAGTCAGTCATATCACAAAAAGATCACAAAAAAATATAACATTTTGATCAAAGATCACAAGGACCAAAAAAAAAAGAAAACAAAACAAATTTGGAAAAAAAAGAGAGAGAAAAGTGCATTGATGAATCGTAAATTCAAGCATTGGGGAAATAAAGAGGGTCAGGTTTGATTTTAGATTTGACATTAACAGAGTTTAGTTTCAGCCATAATGAAACATAATGAAGCTAATCGAGGTCTTCAAGATCTAATAGCAGTTACGTTTTATTATGAAGCTAAACCCTGTACTTTTTTGTAAGGGTTACTTTGATCAAATTAGGTTATATAGTTTGCTTTTTTTATTTTCTTTTTTTTCTAAAATTGTTTGCAATCCCTGTGCTAATTTCAGTCTGTGGACGTGAGTTGATGGCCTGGAGAATAATCCATGTGGCAGCTGTAGGAGGAAGAGATGTTCTGCTGTTCTCTCAGAGAACATTCAGTTCCGGTGTACTCAGCCCTGATTACACTCTCATAAGAACAAGCATCTGCCCTTTTAACTGTAAATCATGAAAAATGAAATGTTTTGTAGAGTAATTTCCTTGCTTTATTACAGTTCTACAGTGAACATATGTATAAACAGATGGTAGGTGGGGGACATATTGAATATATCGAATAAATACAATTTATTCAATATTTCAAAGCTTTAGCCATGTGAGGGGAAAAAATCTATCTGCCACAACAGTTTAAAAGTAGCCCCTCCTTTATCTCCTTTACTACTAAAAGTAGCTCACCTTTTTATTAGTATATGCTATTAGTCAATTTGTCTGAATTATATCACAATGTAAAAAAAAAAAATCTTAATGGTCCTAAAGTATAATGCGATTTATTAAAGCAGAATTTAATATCTCATGTTTTTTATTTTGATGTTTGGGTCAAATATGACCCAAACATATTTTTGTGCGATTCATCTGAATCCAGCTTGAGCCGTCATTAGACATTATACCTCCCTTTTCCCTGAAAATGAATTTTTGATAAATATAACACACTTTGAATCCTGCCCTCTTAGTTTCCAGAATAAAGGAATCTGACTCAAGCTTTTTTTATTTTTAAAGATGTTTATTTTTGTACCCCTGAAAAAATCATGTCTCAACAAAAAGTGTATGTGTGTGAGTGGGTGACTTTTACCCCACAAACAATTTTATGATGTTACCACTGTCACCAAAAATAGAAAGAAAGAAAAAATCAAGGCCACAGGTAGTTTGTACATAATTATTTTGACATAATATATCTCCATGTAATATAGGCCAAAAAAGGTAAAGCAAGGGGGGAAACACTCTATTTTAAAAGCACTTCTGGCTGCATCTCACACTGTCCTTCGCCGTCTCCTTGCCAACAGCAGTCTTTCCAATGAACTGATTTACATATTTGTTGTTGGGAGGGTGTAAACACACATAAGAGCCTAAACCATGTTCCAGTCAGCTTTACAGAACTTCAGGGCCACCATGTGACCTTAGTGACAAACAGCCAGAATGTCAGGTTACTATTAAATTACTCTCTCTCTCTTTATAGATATTTAAAAAATAGATTTTTAAGAAGAAAATATCCTTCCCTGTGTGAAATAACACACCACTATTCCCATGCTAGGATGTTTGAGATATTTTGGATGATTAGACTGCTCTAAAACCATATTCCTAACCTTACTCAGTACTTAAATGTATGTAATTACACTGTAACATGGGCACTGTAAAATAAAGTGTAACCAGTTCTTCTTCTGTCATATACATTTCGGAATCCAACTTGTCTTACGTTAATTACTGTACACCCATAACAGAGGTGTAAAATCATCCAACATCTGAATGATCCGGTTTGTAAAAAAAAATAATAATAATTGGCGAAACATTCTATGACAAGGAATCAGATCATATCAGAATGTCATAAAGACTTGGAAACAAATAAAAAAAAACTCAGAACATTAGAACATTGTAGCAGCATGGGGCTGGACAACTTGACAGGCAAGCGATTTATAGTAATCATCATGGTGTAACGAGGGAGGCGTGATGACAAAGTAGGGATCCAAATGCAAGGCTTTAATAAGAGCGTAGTCAACCAGGCGTGGTCAACAACAGCAAAAAAACGATGGCAGCGACAAGGCAAAAGAGTAATCCAGATAATCAGGCAATGGTCAGGGCAGGCAGCAAAACAATCATAAACAAGAAAACAGTCCAGGGATCAAACCACGAAGGCACGGAAACAGAGAAACTGGACACTTAGAAACCACGGAAGAGCTATACAACATTCAATCACCAGCGATGACAGAGTGTGTGAGTGCTATTCTTATTGTCCTACTAATGTGAGACAGCTGTGAACTGATGATGAGATCTGATGAGAGACAGGTGATGCACTTGATGAGTCCGGGCAAAGGATTATGGGAAATGGAGTCCTGAGTGAATGGCAAGGTACAGAATGGAGTGCCACTCCAGCTGGAGATCATGACACATGGTAACTGCCTAGCCTGCTCATTGATCATCAAGGGCAGCCTAGCAAGGAACATGAACCAGTATCTGCACCACAGCATTGTAGAGACATATTCTGGCTCTATTGATTTGGAAAAGTGTTCATTTATCAGCCTAGAAACCATTTAGAACATGGAGTAAATGTGTGACCACCCCATGGCAGTGAGATCAAAGCACGTTGCAACTCTGTTTTCAACAGTTCTGGCAACAACATATTGCCTAGACAAAAAGTTGTCATATGGACAACTTTTGTGGTTCTATGCTTTATCTTCCATGTTAATCTTCCATGCGAAATTTTCCTACTATTATCAAAAAAAGTGATATGGAGCGCAAACGAATGTAGATTGTATCAAAATGAAAGTGATAACTAGTTGTATATCATGATGGGCATATACAGTACATCTAGATGTCACCCTCTGTTTCAGTTCATGCATCTACAGTATATAGCTTTACGGAAAGAATGGAGTTGACATGGATTTTGTTTAAAAGCCTTAAAGGGTTACTCCACCCCAAAACGAAAATTTTGTCAATAATCACTTACCCCCATGTCGCTCCAATCCCATAAAAGCTTTGTTCGTCTTTGGAACACAATTCCCATGTTGTGATTTCCATTACAGTAGCATTCCTATATGTGATGCAGTGCCGTCTAAGGGCCCGAAGATCGGGGAGTTGTTTGAAACCTCAGGCTTCCATCTTCCCTTTGACCCCCTCAGACCTGTTTGTGGACTCTGTGCTTTGTGTCATATAGTCTAGCAGGTCCAGGTCCATGTGCATCACACATTTCACCCATGAGAGAGCAGGCCAGCCCAGTGCCTCCGGCAAAGTACAGGCCCAATGAATAACTCAGACCTAGGTAACAGGTTCGGTCACTCTCTTTTATTTCTCTGAAGTTTAGTTGCACTTATCAAAGAACCTGACAACAGAGGCCATGGAAGCATGATGTTGTTTACAAGCTTTGCATATTTATTTGTGTATGTGTGTGAGTGAGAGAGAGTAAGCGACATGAGGGTGAGTAAATATGGACAAAACTGTACATTTTGGTAGAGCTATTTCTTTAAATATTCAATATAAATATAATGCACAATTTGTGAATTTGTGAACCCCACCAAATGCCTTCAGATTTTTTTTTGTTTGTTTTTGTATATTTGTTTAATATTGAGAAGGGGTAACAAACAGCATGCAAATCTTTGTGGCAGCAATGAACATTATAGCAACACAACAGAATTTGGAGTCATTTTTAGGACATTTTCAAGTTTAATTTTCTTTACTTGACTCACTAATTTGTGAGTTCATGCATGACAAACAGAAAGAAGATAATAAAATCAAGCCAGAAATAGGATGGTTAGAGGCAGAGCGCTTGACATGGATTTAGTGTTTCTGAAGATGGGTTATAGGCATTTCTAAATTGTCTTCACATTTTGTTACAGTGATTGGCCAGGTTGATTTGGAAATGTTAACACAACAGAGGGAACACACCTATCCAACCAAGGATAAAAAAAATGGATTTGGTTGCCTCATGGAAACAATGTCTTTGTTTCCATGAGGTAAAGGTAATGGTGATTTGTTTAGCTGCACATGTACTGTAGTAGCAGTGTGTATTTGCAAGGTGTAACATTTAAGCACTGCCAATTTTATGGTCTTGTTTCCATAAAGCTTTGCCTCCAGCTTCTCAAGATTTAGTACTTTACAATTTAAAGTATTAAAGACATGTATCTTACAGTTTTTTTTCATGGGACTGAGCGATATATTTAATGATTGATCTTTGATGTTATATACAGCATCCAATGTGAAAAAAAAGATTGCCCCCTTAATAAAGCCAATAACTAGTTACGTCTCCATTAGCAGCAATAACTGCTACCAATTGCCAACACACAATGGTTTCAAAAATATTTTGTTCCACTCCTGACCCACTCCATTCCTGAACTGCTTCAGCTCAGTGATTTGTAGGCTTTCGAGTATGAACTGCTCATTTCAGGCCCTGCCACAGCATTTAAATCTGGATTTCAACTAGGCCATTCCAAAGCTTACATCTGTGGTAAACTAGCTAGTATGTTCTTGCATAACCCAACTGTGCTTCAGCTTCAGTACATGGACAGATGTCATGAAGAGTTCTGATACAGCTTCCTCTGTGCATTTCAAGGCCTTCAGGTCATGCTGCAGCTAAATGTTCTCAAAATAGTCCTGATGTCTTTTACAGAGCACACTGATTTTTCATGTACACTGCTTTAAAGGGGTCATCGGATGCCCATTTTCCACAAGTTGATATGATTCTTTAGGGTCTTAATGAAAAGTCTGTAACATAGTTTGGTTAAAATTTCTCAATGGTAGTGTACAAAACACCTTTTTTACCCTGTCAAAAACAGCTCTTTTCAGAGCAAGCCGTTTTGTAGCATTTCCTTTAAATGTTATTGAGCTCTGCCGCCCCTCTCTCCCGAGCCGCTCTCTGAGGGACTGTTTACTTTAGCGCATTCATCGTAAAACTTGCTAATTAGCACATTATTGGGAAAGGCGATTTGCAAAGATTCATTAAACAACCTTATACTCACTTCTTCTGTAGGTGAAGCTGGATCACGAATGATTCACGCGAACAGACGCATTTAGGTAGATCGAGGCCACATTCCCTTCAAAAACAAACGTAATCCACTGTCTTCAGCGGCTCAGATGCTATGTTCATTATTACATCCAACAACAGAACAGCTCAATCGCTTAGGAGTCATTCTTGTCTACATCTGCTCCAGCGGTGAAACAATGGCGGACTGATGACAGCTCACTCAGGCGGGTCTAAGGTAAGACGTCAGTCCAGTCTGTGCTGAAATGCCACTGTCAATCAAACTATCGTGGGAGGGGCCTGTTTTTGTGACGTCACACAGACAGGCATCGGAGATCGGCTCGATTTGAGAAAGGGGTAAAAATTTTAGGTTAAAAAAAAAAAGTGGATTTTTATCATTATAGGGTGGTTGTGTACACACTGCTAACACACATTTCAGTTCAAACTACTTGTAAAAGTGCATGTAGCATCCGATGACCCCTTTAAAATCTTAAGATTTTCTATATTATATACATATTTAATCTAAGCTGATGTCAAGCCTATCAGCTGCCAGGACATACAGAAACTGTATGTAATAACATGAAATTTGTTGACTTGTATACTATATAGCACATTTAGCCAAATGCTGTAAGTCGTCCAGTTAATGAATGCAAACAGAAAATGTGTGTATCGTGCATACTACTATACTACACTATATAAACATTAAGAGTGGTATGCCATTATAAACAGCCATTTTTATTGCAATGTCATTTGGTCAAAGTCACTTGCCCTCCCAGGGTGTACTGGTATCGCTTTGCTTAAAGCAAATTGTAATGCCTTTTTCAATGGGCTAAGACAGAGTATAGGATTTAGCTTGGTCTGCCTGACAGGTGTGGCACGTACAACGTTTTCAGAACAACATTTGCTTTAATTGGAATTATAAGAGCACCAGTAATTGTTTTCTTTTTGATGGCAATGCTTACTATGGTAATTGTCTTACTCTGATATCTACTGTAGGTTTATAAATATCAAAACGTTTTTAAATTTAAAGTCAAAAAGATTATGAGAAGTTAGTTAAATCTAATGGTATGTCACAGAAATTGAGTGAGGTTGGGATTTTATGTCATGGATTTAGCCACGGTCTAGAGACACAAACAGTATAAAACTCATCCTATGGAAATCATGGTCATCAATTTCTGAAATGTAATGAAATCAAATGCATTACCACTGTGATTAGTTTACATTTTATATGCAAATCTTAAGCAGTGCACAACATTTATTCAAATTCATATATTTCTTGAACTCAGGCATAAAATATCAGATATGTTAGCCACTCATATTTGCATTTTTACATTACCAAGAATTCATTTACAACACCAACAAGGCATGAGTCATGTCACCATAGCATAAATGTCTCCAAAACGATGCTTAAAAGAAAATGTGGAATGAGACCAATGTGCAACAGTAAATGCAGAATGTTAAGCATTATGAGCAGCCAAACTCTCTGACAACACATCACATCTGGTGTGTGAGCCTTCCTTTTAGGTCTGTGGTTTTGCAGCTTTCTCTGTTGCTCTATGATCAGCACCTACTGCCTCTGCTACACATGTAAAACCTTGCGCTCTAAAAAAAGGAAACAAAAACAGGAACAAATGTGTTTAATACCTTTATGTTTCTAAATACCTAGAAAAAAATGGAAAACAAAACATAGGTATACTCACTTTAGTAGATCATCCAGTTCTCTCTTGATCTTTTTGACTACAGGCGGACCCTGGTATACTAGAGCCGTGTAGAGCTGCACCAGAGAGGCTCCTGCACGAATCTTATCTAGGGCATCCTG
This sequence comes from Sinocyclocheilus grahami, assembly GCF_001515645.1. Taxonomy (NCBI): domain Eukaryota; kingdom Metazoa; phylum Chordata; class Actinopteri; order Cypriniformes; family Cyprinidae; genus Sinocyclocheilus; species Sinocyclocheilus grahami. The sequence goes on from NW_015505951.1 coordinate 591,039, forward strand.
TCCGCTGGCCACTCCACCAACTCCAACAATGGGTAACTTCCCTACAAACTCACACAAGCTTATTTCCTTATTAACCAAATCCACTTTGTACATTTCAATCTAGCAGTCCAAATTCCAAACACAAATGAAATGTGTAAAAGACAAAAATATGGCTTTGGCCTTTTGCCATTTAAGGGTACCTTGTGTCAATGTGTACATCTCTCGCACTGTTTGAGTGGACAGCTCTTTCAGAGGTTGACCACTGAGGCCCCCTATTTCATGTTTATTTGGGTCTTTTAGAGTGTCTGGCCTGGAAACAGTGGTGTTGGAAACCATTAATCCGTCAACACCGACCTGAAAAAACATACAAAAACGTTCCTATCTTCTAAATGAATTGGGCACAAAATGTTCACATAATCCGTATATCCTGTGAAGACTGACCTCCATGATGACCTCAGCAATGTCTTGCTTGTCCTGTGTAGAAAGATCTGGAGCAATCTTCACCAGCACCGGCAGTCGGTTCTCACTCCGCAAGGAATCCCGCTCTTTAAGCACCTGAATAACCACCAACACCAAATGATAGAGTGGAAAAAGAAAATATAAAGCTGACTAACACTTAGGTCAAAGTAATAACTCATTTTGGGGATTCATTTGTTTTAAATGCAAGATGCAACCTGTATCTGACAAAACAGATTTCACTTGTTTTGAAGCTAAAAGTATTCACTTTTATACAAAATCTAGACTTAATGTAGTGGACTGATATCATGGAAATGATATAGGACTAATTGAACAGCTGTATATAAATATACTAAACACTTTAATCAGCAATGAAGAGTTCAGATGCAAAAGACTCTAAATGCCATCTGAAATTTTCTTCTAAAATGAGCATTGCTATCAGGCTGCTATGTTTAGGTTCAGTGATTTTACTCTAATGGTAATGCATAGGTCCTTTTCTATGCAATTAAAGTGAAATAGCCGAAAATAAATATAGGAGAAAAATGCTCATTTTAGAAGAAAATTTCAGATGGCACTTAGAGGCTTTTGCATCTGAACTCTTCAATTCCTTTTCATATCACTTCTTTTTTACTCTGTTATTGCTATGATTTTATATGTTAAGAACTTGCCACCGTTTGGCTGGTTAGCTTTCACAGATGCCCACCACTACTGGTATCTTTCGTCACTGATGGTCACTGAGAAGTAACAATGTATTCTTACAACAACAACAAAAAATCTTCTGGTTAATTGTCACATGTATGTCAATATTATACTAAGAGAGATGTACAGAATGGCAGAAATGAAACATAGTTTGGTGTGATGCTACTTTTCACCTGTAGAAAAATATACAGCAAGATCCAATGATATATGATACATGTTTTTTTTTTTTTATTATTAATATTCATATTTATATTAAAATATTAATTTTTTAAAATATATATTACTATTTAATGTAAAATGCCAAATTAATTTTACACCTACTAGTAGAGATTTTTTATTTAATTGTGCCTATATTTGTGCAACATTTGGTGTATATCAATGTGATTTGTCTTTACATGGAATAATTTTTTTGTTTGTTTGTTTTTGAACATTAACAGAACAGTACTGTATCGGTATTGAATTTAAAAAGTGTGGTACTGCCCATCCCTACATCACTGAAATGATGAACTACCTTGTCCAGAAGGTGGCGCAGTTCTTTCTTGCCCTGTAGGTCTCTAAGGCCAGGAGTGTTGGGGCTGCTAACATTAACTACTAGGTAGTCAGCGAGAGGGCCCAGTGTCCGCACTCCCTCCACATAATCTGACACCGCATCTGTAGAAAGCTTGTTCTTCCCCAGATTGATGCCAAGAGGTTTACCTGCTGATATTGGAAATGTATACTGTTACAGGGCAGTAAGACTTTTCCTGGCACAGCTGAACAGATGTATTCAAATAAGTAGGAACAAGTACTGAATGTCTTCGTTATTTCCAAGGCATTAAGGGAAATTATGTTATGTAAAGATATGTTCACAGTCTTGAGAAAAAAAAAATATGGAACATTATCCCCAGTCCACAACATAAACCTACTGCCTTCAAAGTAAATGCAATTAAAATTAGGAAATCGTGATTATTATTTACCTTTTGTTAGTTCTGATTGGATATTCTTTCTGGCTTTCAACCTTTCTTGCACTGCAGAAAGGCCACAACTATTGAACCCATATCTGAAATACACAAACCACACGAAAGGTATAATACATGAATTATTGGTGAAATATTTACACTATACAAAACAAAAGTATTTTACATTTACAAAAGTACCATGTTACTACCATGGTTTGTGGTCACACCAGGATGGCAGATGGTATTCACTGCAGTATCATGTAAATTCCATGACACTGGAGTTCGATAATCATGAAAACTAAAATAATAATTTCCATCTAACAGCATCACTGAATTATGGTAATACTACAGTATTCGTGTATCAGGTATTAAATATCAGGTAAGTCAATAAGATAAAAAAAAAAAATAAAAAAAAAAAGATATTTACATTTTCTGAAGAGTCACTAAGGTTTTCAGGATGGCTCCCAAAGTTGTACTAGTTTTCTAGGAAGTTGCTTTTTGAATAAAGTCAAAAGACCCCTCCATCAGTTTAAGTCTATGGGTCTTTTTACAATTGCTTTTAAAAATAACACTACTGAAGCCACCATTCACATCTGTAGCATAAACAGTAGTAATGCTACAGTTTAATATGTGGGTTAGGGTTTGTTCAAATCACAAGCTTGAAAGAGAAAGTCCAAACTTCAACTTTCAAATGGCAAGCAGCATTTGGCATTCAAAACCTGCAACATGGACAAACGCCACTCATTTACTCCATCCGGAGGGACTCCACCCTTGTTTGAATGCCTGTGAAGAATCTGTACACAACACTGGCTGACGATATTGGTGTGCGACTGATATCAATTATATTTTTATTGTTTAATGTTAACATCTGAGTGAAATGCTCGCGCTGTCGAGCCCTGAGCAAATTTAAAAGACCAAAGACATTCTTTTCATTATTCACTTATAAAATAGAAAGCCTTGTCCAGCCAGAAATCCAGATTAAGTTCAAGCATATTCAATATACTTTTTCAAATATTTTCCATTTGGAAGAAAATTCACTTTCACGGAATATTAATGAAAAAACACATGTATCAGTGTGTAGTGAAGTTCCAGAAATATTTAAAAACATATAACAAGTTTAAAAAAATAAGCCTGTATTCACTAGACTGATAACAGCGATACCAAAGCTATACACAAGCAAAGTGCATGACTGAATGCTGAATTGGAAGCTTTCTTCAGGAGAAGCTGACTCGTCTGCACCTCATTGGCATATTCTCCATGGTGAAAATAAACACTGTTTGTGTGACAGAGATGCTAATACCATCTTACTCAAAAAAATGTTTATAGTATATTTTAATAGTTAAAATGTTTAGTTCCTTTTAAAGGGGTGGCTGACTTTTTTTTTTTTCTAGGCTTGATTGTGTTTATGGGGTGCAGTCTAACATGTGTTAATGCTTTGTTTTTAAAAAAAACATTATTTTTCACATAATTTACCTTTATTCCACACCGCTCTGTCCCTTCTCTGATAAACGCGCTGATCATTTCCTGCTTTTATGAAGCCCCTCCCTCAGAAATACACGATGGGCTCTGATTGGTTAGCTAGTCCAGTGTGTCATGATTGGCTAAACCGCCTCTAGTGCACGTCTAAATGTCCCGCCCCTCACCTCAGCGGCATGTGCTCTGGTTGTATTGTAAACAATGGCGTCGTCTAGATCTCATCAATTTGAGCTCGATTGAGATGCAGAGGATATTAGTGAAGAGGATCGCGCAGAACCTGTGCAAGCACGGCTCTTAATGGTATGTTTTTTGTTTGTTGTTGTCTCATACATTTAGATACACTGTTATTTGTAAATGATACTGCATCTGTTAGCTTTTAATATACGGTTTTATCCCGATTAGAGCTTTAATACGGTACGGCAACTGCACGCGCGTCCATGTATAACGCTTCTCATAGCTATGTGAAAACAAGTGTATAAATGGAAGAGCTCATTGTTTGAGCTGAGCTGGTGATCTGAAAGAGAGAGAGAGAGAGAGAGAGAGAGAGAGAGATGCAGAGCAGAGAGTGTGCAGCAGAGCAACGTGAGGAACAGTATTAAGAACGCCACTTTAGAACATTGATTTTGAAACTTGTGAATCCATTAGAATTGTTAGATGACAGAATCATGATTCATATATACAGTGGGTACGGAAAGTATTTTAATGGTATGTTTTTTGTTTGTTGTTGTCTCATACATTTAGATACACTGTTATTTGTAAATGATACTGCATCTGTTAGCTTTTAATATACGGTTTTATCCCGATTAGAGCTTTAATACGGTACGGCAACTGCACGCGCGTCCATGTATAACGCTTCTCATAGCTATGTGAAAACAAGTGTATAAATGGAAGAGCTCATTGTTTATGGGGTGCTGTGTGTACATTAATGAGGGAAAAAAAATAACTGAAATGATTTTAGCAAATGGCTGCAATATCACAAAGAGTGAAAAATTTAAGGGGGTCTGAATACTTTCCGTACCCACTGTAAATATGTGTTTTCGTGCACCCCTCGATTTAACAGCCTGGCAACAACGCTTCCTCTTCTCTATGGCCTCGCCCCCTTTGTTGCGTGTTCCAGGGGGCGGGGTTTATCTGGGTTTGTGATGTCACAAACCCGGGAAGTAACTTCTTGTAGTCCCTACGAGCCGTTTTTGTAGGCATTAAACTGCCAGAATTTTAAAAGATATCTCCGTTTGCATTGAACTTTCAGCGCCGCAACTTTGCTGATATTGTTTATGCTCAAACAGCAACATTACACACTAATTAACGTTAAAAACCACCCCTTTAAGACAAAAGAAAAGAGCTAAGTGTTGGGTTCTATAATTTATTCTATAAATTATGCATTATACTCTTCACAGAATATAGTACAGTACTCGGCATAAATGAGTACACCCCTCTGAACAAATACAAAATACTTTTTTCTTAATGATCACCAAGATAATTCATGGAAAGATGGCAAAATTGATTTTTTTTTTTAAATATATACAAAAAAAAAACAAACACAGAAAATATAATTAATATATGAAAAATAAGTAGATTAGTCAATGTTTGTTCAAATAAAGTGTCAAAAAAATTAGTACATCCTAGATTAAATTGAACAAACGTATCATATTCTAGTATTGCGTCCACCATAAATTTATACTAGTATAAAGTACATAATAGTAGCATATAAAGTATACTACTCTGACCCTTCTTGGCATTGAGTGTACTAGTTCATGACAAAATTTAACATCCGTCCTGTTTAACTCCTGGAGGATGACTTCCTTAAATGTCCCAGTCTTTGTTGCTCAACTGCCTCTGCAAAATCCCCTACGTTTGCTTAAGAGTGTTAGAGTTGGGTGAAATAACTGTCCACAGAAGGTTTTTCACCTTGGGAGAATGTGTATAGTCATTGCTATGCTGAAAAAAATGGCCAACTACGCAGGGAATGAGGAGACAGTAGCATCTTCCGTTTCAAGTTTTTGAATTACATCACACGGTGTGTGAATTCATGACAGCATTGATAAAGAACAAGTCCCTCGCACCTTCAAGACTCATACATCCCTATATAAGAGCTTTACTACCATTGAACTTCACTGTGGGAACCAGTCACTTCTCGCTACACTCCTCCCCTAGCAATGCCAATGCCATTTTGGATGCTGTTAGATCCAAAATGATTTACTTGGTCTCATGAGACCAGAGTATGGATCCCCACAAGACTATATTTTGTAAACATGGGCCTTGAAAAAGACTAAAATTAGATTTTTTGCAACAGTAGTTCTGGTATGGACAACATCCATGTACAGGTGCATCTCAATAAATTAGAATGTCGTGGAAAAGTTCATTTATTTCAGTAATTCAACTCAAATTGTGAAGTTTTTGTTAAATGTGAGCCAAAATCATCACAATTAAAAGAACCAAAGACTTAAACTACTTCAGTCTGTGTGCATTGAATTTATTTAATATACAAGTTTCACAATGAGTTGAATTACTGAAATAAATGAACTTTTCCACGACATTCTAATTTATTGAGATGCACCTGTATGTCACTTCTGCACCTTAATGTGTAAGATGAAACAGGCACTCTTTTCATAGCTTTTGCAAGCTTTGAGACACACTCTTGGAATTTCTCCTGCTCTTTTCCTAGCAAAATCACTTCTCATGAAATAAAAGCTTAAAATGAGGGCCTGGCTATTTCAAGGACCTCGTCACAAGTTCCTTGTTTTATCTCGGTGTTCCTTTCGTTCAAAGAAATAAGTCTCCTGTCAGTTTTCTCTCAACTGGTTTCATTGTTGTCAGCATTAAATCTGAGAACTCAGTGGGTTATGTAACACCTTTAATTGTGAAGAAATTACTTATCTCTTGGTCAAATTTGCCTTTCTGTTTAAATAATGAAATAATATACTAAACATACATTTAAAATAAAAATGTATTAGTTTTATTATGCAAATTTCAGGTGGGTGTACTTATTTTTGAATCAACATTTTATCACTTTGATATGAAAATCTTATTTTACTGAATAATTCTGAAATGCTTCTTTGGTAATTGATCAAGCAGACTTGCTTGAATATTATATCTCCAAATAATCCTAACGTCTTCTAAATAAAGAATAATTGATTAATTCCGAGAGGGGTGTATTCATTTATGCTGAGGGAGAATGTGAACCTTACTGAGGTGGCTATAGACAACCCAAAGATCCCCAAGACAAAGGTTGGAAAACTGTGCTCGAGGAAAAAAATGGACATCAAAAATTCTATTCTGAGAGCTTGGAGACATATTACAGTAGGTTTGTCTTTGTAGCAGAAATGTACCCATACCTGTTAATGACGGCTTGGTCTGACTCCAGTCTAAATACACGTGGCTTTGGGTTGCCATCCTGCGCCTTTGGGGTCACAGTTCCCACCTCCACGAAACCAAAGCCCAGTCTATAGAGGCCATCCACTGCCTCACAATGCTTGTCAAAGCCTGCTGCTAACCCAACTGGGTTCTGGAACTTTTGACCCATCACATGCACTTCCTGATAGAAATAAATGTGAAAATAAATTGTAATTTAAATTTCCCTTGAAAATAGAGAGTATCACGACGCTTGCATGTGCGTTCCTCTGCACGTAAACAAGGCTTAGCGCATGCATGTTCTACGTCAGCAGCATCACGCGCATGCATTAAGTGCAAAGGTACTCGTCTTGATAATGGAGGAGAAGAATTGTTGAATAATTGTTTTATTTTTCCGATGCACACAAAAAGTATTCTCCCTCATTTGTAAAATTACGGTTGAACCACTGATGTCACATAGACTGTTTTACCGATGTCCTAACTACCTATCTGGGTCTGGGAACATTTCAGTTGCGTTGCTGTCTATGCAGGGTCAGAAAGCTTGGATTTCATCAAAAATATCTTAATTTGTGTTCCGAAGATGAACGAAGGTCTTACGGGTTTGGAACGACATGAGGGTGAGTAATCAATGACACAATTTTAACCCTTTAAAATGTAAAAATGAAAATCTAAAACAACTCTGCTAGATTTATGATGTTAATAACTATGGAAATGCATCATCAATCTGTGAAAAGGATCCATATAGCAATTTATCACAAATATTTAACACACTGACCAGTGAGGCTGGGTCCTTGTAGTTGTTGTAAGGCACAAGTCCAAGACCAATCACCCGAACAGCCATGGCATGAGCCGTCTCTGCTCCTACAAACCTCTGCAGCACAGGCATGAGGGCACTGGCATAGAAACGATCGTCTCCGGAGGCTGTGAGGTATCCCAGGAACAGGGCACTTCCACATCCTATGATCTTTAAGGCATCTTTCGCTTGTTTCTGCAAAGATCAAGAGAGGATACTTAAGCAACAAGAGACCACACTTTTGTTCTACCATAAAAAAGATAGTGCCCCATTTTAAAAGAAACAATCCCAAGCACACACTCTAAACGTGCACTAAAGCTCAAAACTGAATATGTAAGTTAGGCTCATCAAAGAAATGTGCATATATTACAGGATTTGTAAGTATCCACTAAAATACCACCATAAAACCTTTACCTTTACAAAAATCCTAGGTCAGCACTATGGATGGATGGATCAATGGTGATACAATGCCATGTAACGTTAATACCATAGAACTGAATGTCACCATATTCATATATTTTGTGATATTTCAATGTCAAAAATACCCAAGGTATTATCCCGGATTTTTTTTATTTTATTATTTACTTGTTTTTGTGTGTAATGCATTTAAAGTTACCATAGCAATCAAATAAACTGAGACTTTTCTCCTGATTACAGAGGGCTTACTGTAATTGTATATTCACACAAACTGGGAAAATCGGGAGCTGATTCAACGTAAGACGCAAAACTGTGCCAAAAAAAAGTGCAACTTATTTATCTGTAAATGCATGCTCTGCTTGATCTGGCGACACTTTAAAAAAAACACAAAACTTTATCAAAGAACAGCGATGCATCGCTTATTCACCTTCAGTCGTCCCGCCATGAGTGTTGTGTAACACCAGCATCCAAACCACGTGTTCGCTGTTCACTTCCTGAACGAAATCTCGCGAGAATGAAGTAGAGGCGAGCCCCTGAGAGCGACATTAATTTGAGATGTTTGTTATATAACACAACTAAACGTGTGATATGAACAGTTAATTGAGTGGAACTACTGTAAAATTCAACAATGTTAATTTTGACAATTTTAAGCTCAGTGTATGTTGCACTGGGTAAAAGAGAGACGTGTAATAGACGTATACGAATATAATATTTTAATCAAATATTTTATTACTCAATATATTTAGTACTAAAATGATATCTTTTTCGAAGTATGAAAACGTTTCATGTTTTAGGACCAGCGAGTACTTAAACCATAACTTTTTTTATATTGTTCTACAGAATATATTAAAATTCCATGGAATTTCCATCAGTATTGCCAAAGTACTTTTACAGTGTGCTTTTCCTTATTTTTCTATTATACAGTGTTAAGTAATTAGTAATACAGAGAATGACAAAGAACTCTTTTCCATCATCACTGCACAGGATAGTGTGACTTAAAATCAAAATGTCTTTATTTCACAAATCTGTGATCATGGATAACAATGTATTGGAGGCTTTTGGGGAGTCTTGGTTTAAAGTCAGACTTTGCATGTATTTGAGTGCCTGCTCCCATTTCCCTAATGAAGTTAGTTCACATTCACTGTTTTCACAAAGTGAGATTTCAGATTTGCCTAAGATGTACATAGGCTCCCTGTTTTTTATTCCACACAAACTTTCCTAGACTGAAGGTTGCTTTTCAGCTATTATCAGTCATGGCTTTCTCAAAGCAAGTGCTTGTTTATTGTTGGATATCAATTTTTTTGATGCCTCTTACGACTTGTAAGGATGAATCAGAAGAAAGTGGACATGAGAAAGATGATTATGGCAGGAGAATTCTGGAAATTCATGAGGGAATAGCGTATGAGTTTGTTCAGGAATCCATGCCATGGGCTGAAGCCCATGAGAGCTGTGAAAAACAAGGGGGACATCTTCTAAGGGACTTGAATGTTGAGATTAAGGAGCTCGTACAAACCCAGTACACAGAAACTGGACCGTGGTGGGTCAGTCGGGAGTTGATGTATAAAAATTCCATCAGTCGTGAGTAAAGTTCACAGTTTTCTCTCTGTAGATTGTCTATACTTCTTTGCCCTTACTATATAACAAGGAAAGTCAAACCTGTGCCTAAAATAGAAAGTACTGATAGATGGTATTAAATGTAACAAGCTACATCTTGTCTCATGAGAGCTTTTGATTTAAGTTTTGGGTTACGCTTTAGTTTAGGGACCAATTCTCACTATTAACTAGTTGCTTATTAGCATGCAGCATATTGGAAATAAAATAAAATAGCCATATTTTACATCTCTGCCCCATATACCTAAACTGAACAGCTACCGTAATAAATATTAATATGAAGCAAATTATGAGATTATTAAGGCAAAAGTAGTAATAGTGAGAACCAAACTAAAGTATGACCAAGTTTGGTATTCCAATGACTTCCTGGAGTTTGTATGAAGGAATTAATTTGATTAGGCAGGGCAAACTGATGTTAGTGCAGTATTTTAGCAGGCATCATGCTGTTCATAACATACTGCTTTGTCTAAAAATAAAGGTTCAATTAGTACCAATAAGATGCTATATGTGACCCTGGACCACAAAACCAGTCATAAGGGTCAATGTTTTGAAATTGAGATACAATTGAGATCTGGAAGCTGAATAAAGAAGCTTTCCATTGATGTATGGTTTGTTATGATAGGACAATATTTGGCTGAGATACAACTATTTGAAAATCTGGAATCTGAGGGTGCAAAAAATCGAAATACTGAGAAATCGCCTTTAAAGTTGTCCCAATGAAGTCTTTAGCAATGCATATTACTAATCAAAAATTCAGTTTTGATATATTCACGGTAGGAGATTTACAAAATATCTTCATGGAACATGATCTTTATATCCTAATGATTTTTGGCATAAAAGAAAAATCGATAATTTTGACTCATACAATGTATTTTTGGCTATTGCTACAAATATCCCCGTGCAACTTAAGACTGGTTTTGTGGTCCAGGGTCACAAATATCTTTAATCTCCAAAGAACCATGTAGTAATACAACTCAAGATAAATATTCTTTGCTTATCCCAAGGAGGTGTAAAGAGCAACTAAAGAACCTTATTTTTCCTAGAATTCTTGCCTCAAGAGTCTATGGCAATGAAATAAATGACACTATATCATTCATGGAGATTTTCTTATATATGTTTGGGTGTGTTTACAGGATTTGAACCTGTCAGTAATGTCAGTAAAGATCACTTAGCTTGCACCTATATGGTCAAAGATCCATTTCAGCTGGTGACCACACCCGACTGCAGCATGAGCTTTAGCTCCCTCTGCACGCGAGGTACAGAAACAAATCACAGACATAACATAAAACAACATTGTATGATGATGTGAATCAGAATAACTGGACAGCACAGAAATGAGATTGCTTACTACATACTTTCTTTTAAATATGGAACAGAATGTAATGTAGTTATGCCGTTACAGTTTTAAATACACATCTGACATCAAGTGAAGCAAACAAAAGGAGCCGCAGAAGTCTTACTGACACATTGACGTCACTGGAAAACAACATAGGAAACACTGTTGTGCTTTTGGAGGTTGGTGAAGTTATTCAGTAAAAGAATATAGTCCTATGTTTTATTTCCGTAAAGTGGTCTCTTCAGAACTGTTTTATGAAAGCAGGCCTCAGAAAATAAAGGGGAAAAGGAAAGGTAGAGTTTGGGATAAGGGTATGAAAAAAGAACAAAGATCAATTTCATTGTAGAAATTAGTGATATACAAGACCACTCGGCATCTTGAGCTTGCTCGTTTCATCTGAACTGGTTTACGACTGTAAAGAAGTTAACTACTTGATATTTCTATAATGGACTGGACCATAATCAAACATTGTGTGAATAATATCCTTAAATTTAAAAAATGGACGTAGGAAGAGTTTATGACATACAGAGTAAATTATAATCTCAACAACAATTCATGAACTCGTGATCATTTTAACCCTTCTTGTCAATCTTGCAGAATGCCAAAACAATGTTGAAGGATTTGGAGACAGCAACAGAAGTACTATCAAAGGAAAATAAGGTGATTCATGCATTATATTATACAAGACTAATTATGAATACATTACATTATTGCACATAGTAATTAATAATCAGGCTGAAGTATTTATTTATTTTTTTCTGTTGGTCTAGCATATCAGATTTGTAGCGGCCTTTCAAATTTTCAATAGTAGTGTAGAAATATTTTTCATTATACATACACTTTTAAAAAATATTTACCAAGCTTTTGATTTTCAATATCCTCATTTGTGCAAGCCAGCAAGTCTGCCATGCATACATAATCAACAAAAGTAAATGTAGTGACAACCCAGCAAAGAAGAGTTCATTTAGCTGGCCTGAAACTCTCTAACACTGGTCCTGGGCAAACATACCATCCTTATTGTTGATCCCTGCATAACACCAATGACAATATTCTCATTGCTTCGTAATCTTTAAACCATCATTTTTCATTTATAATTCCATTTATTTTCAGCACGACACACTGATGTATCGATGTAGCTTGTTTTGTTGCAGAATCTGATTTTACCAAGTGCGACATGTTCCTGGATCAACATCTTTGTTGACCCTGGAACAACATTGTTATTAACCAATCAGATTTGAAGAACCAGTTTATAGTTTTTGTGAAGTTTAGGCTTACAATCAGTGTTTGGTGCTTGTACATCAGTGTCATTCATCTATCATTTCCTCTGATTTTAGGGATTACTCATGGTTAAGGTTAGGTTTAGGTGTAGGGATATGGTCAAGACTACATTTTTGGATTAAAATGTTGCTCCAGGGTCAACAAAATATGTTGACCTAGGAACACATCTAACTCTGCAAAAACAGGATGTGAGTAAATTGTTCTCTATTACTTCTTTATCGGATAGATCAAATACCTGCAAAACATATATGGTCATCTTCAAACGAATGCTATAATGAATCAAGTCCAGACTGATGAAATTATGAACAGCACTACGGCCATGCTTTTGTACTCACAAGAGTGTGAACCTGACAACATGGATGATGTAAGTCAAGTGGTCAAGTTATCAATGGATCAAATGATTTTGAGGCTGATTATGTCTCTCTAGACAAATGCTTTACATTGTTATAGCTTTTCAACTGTGAATAGTTCTTTTTTTTTTAACAGCTTGAGGAACTCATCACTCTTGCCGGCTACATTTACGGAAAGGCTCTGACTGATAACGGTAACATTGTCAAGGAGCTTCCAACAGGCACTATTTATGTCACAAGGTCATTATTAGTTGACTGATTACTGACCTATGTTATCATATGCAATGGTTCGTATTTAATGTATAGCTGTGTCTCCATAGGCAAGATTCAAGCACCCTGGGTGGAAAAATCATTGGCCCAATAGATGGAGGATTTTGTCAACTTCCATCTCTTACTGCAATGACTGGACAGCTGCCTACAGGGAATGTCAATGTGCAGGTTTGCTAACATCAAAGTCCCAAGTCATAAAATCAGCTACATATTTATTTTCAGAATGTAAATATTAATATTTTTTACAGTGGTCAGTCTAAAAACTAAATTAATTCCATTTACTTTCTTAATATAGCACACATTTCTGGTCTTATTGTGCTTGATTCATCAGTGCACATTATTCCAAAAGAGACAAAAAAAAGTCTTTCTTCATAATAATCCTGTAACTTGCTTTGCCTCTAAAATTTTTTATTTTTTATTTTTTTTGCTGACATGTTCAAGCAGTCTTATCATTTTTAACCCCTCTTCTGTCATATATAGACCATTATAGACCAATCTTTTCACAGTCAAGATCATGCTTTAAAGCTGATAAAACTTTATCATTACAGCTCTTCCAATTTAAAGAGAATCCATTGGAAACCAAGTCCAACGAAAGCATCACTGGAACAACTTGCAGCTTTACTTTGCAGAATGGAAGCTCTACACTCAAATTAGCAAATCTTCCACAGAACATTGAGGTGAAAGCAAATACGTAACTGAACTCATTTTTGTTACTCATTAGTTAGAGAACCATATTGAGCTCACTTCATCAATTTCAAATATGTGAACATTGAACACAGAAGCATTTGAATTGCTCTATGAGATTTGTAAGGCAATATTCTCTGTAAAGCTGCTTTGAAACAATAAGCAGTGTGATAAGAGCATTACAAATTTTTTATTGAATTAAGTAGTTACTGATGATTCTCTCTGTACAGATATATCTGCCTCGGCCTGAAGCCCCTGAGCCTGAAGTTGTGGATATAACCTGGAAACCAGGGTTTACTATCACCTCAACATTCAACATCTCAGATGTGAATATGACTTTGGTTGTAACAGCACTGCCAAATCGAAACGTAACTCTCCGTGTGACTTTGTACCCACCAGAGGAGGCAAACGCCACCTATTTGAATCAAAGCACTATTATAACCTACAAAGGTAAAGTTTGGAAAATAAATGAATAAAATGAAAAGTTCACATGTATTATTCAAAGACTGTTGCTACTGTTAGAAAGAGATTAACCTTTCCCCTGCATTTTTTTTGTGCAACAGACAATTATCGCTGGCTGATCACCCCTGAAATGACAAAGGGAATTGAGGGGGCCTGGAAGGTGGCGGTATTACCAACTGATTACTCCCCAAGTGAGTTGCTGACCTTTAAAGTCTCAGTTTTTGTAACCAAGTGCCTGTTTTGGGATACCAACCTTGGAGCCTGGAGTAGAGAGGGCTGCATGGTAAGACTCCATAATAGTTGCTCATTTAATAATGTTCATTTAATATACAGTCTTTTCATGATGTTTGTGATATCATGTCTATCCAAAGGTTGGTCCCAATACAATGCCGAACCTAACTCACTGTTTGTGCAACCACACAACATTCTTTGGGAGCTCCTTCTTCGTGATGCCCAACCAAGTTGATTTGTCCCAGACGGCAGCTTTGTTTGCCACAGTAAATGAGAACTATATAGTGGTGGTTTTACTCAGCTGCTTCTTTGCCCTCTTTCTGGTGGTTGTAATGTGGGCCTGGTATGCAGACCGCAAAGCTCTCAGAACGGTACAGTATACTAACATTTACTCTCCTGCTTAACACACTCATGTGGCTTGTTAAGGAAAGAGGTGCACTGACCAAACACAGAGTTTAAAACAGCTGACAAAATCCCAGTTACATTCATAGAGTGATGAAACCATTTTTGGACATAAGGGGCCAGATTCACAAAAATCTTTCTTCTTAAAGTTGCTTCTTAAATGTTAAGAAGGCCCTTAAGATAAAGATGTTCATAACCCTAAGAGCAATTATTTAAAACTTTGTATGTATCTTTAAAAAATAAGTATCACCAGAAAAAGATTTTTGTAAATAAAATAAAAGAAGAAGAAGAAAATGGTAGTTGAGAATGCTATTCTTAAGAATGTTTTGAATCCGGCCCCAGAATATGAAGATATTTCTTTTTCCTAGTTGAGCTAACAAGTAAAATCACATTCCCTTTTATTTAAAACAGCCACTGAAGTGCATTTCCAAGTAAAATATAATGGTCATTTGATCTTATGAAGAGAACTTTCTTCAGTCACCACAACACCTAGTCTTTAACTTAAACCAGTATGCTTTACTTATGTCACAGTCATCCTTGAAGACAAACTAGAATTAATTAGACTAGATGGTAAAATCCATCTACAGGTAAAAGGTTTCAGGATTCTAGAACTACAAATAGTTAGGACGTTTAAAATGTCCGTTTGCTGAATGAATTAGGTTGCAAATGTCTCACATCACAAAATGTTCCATCAGGTACTTGGACAGAATCATGGTGCAGGATTTACAGACGCAGGAGGTCACATACTTTCTGTGCTCCACCTGGCTGAGAGGTGAAATATGCAAGAGGACCTTCAACTCAGCTAACATGAATGAAGTTGCAAGCTTTGGGTAAAAACTTGAACTTACATTCTCAAAGAAACTACATCTAATTATTAAAGCTATACCTGCACTACCAGTCGAACGTTTGAACGCGCGTTTGAATAGTAAGGTCGTCAAAATTATGAAATAGCATTATTGGAAGAATGGGAATGATGTAGTGACCAGCAAATCAAATGAATCAAATTAAAAGTACTTTTATCATTTCAACTTCTTCAAAGTAACCACTCTTTATCTTATTGCTCATTACACTCTGAACATTAGGTCAAGAATAATAATTGATAGTATTGTTTGGCTTCATTTAGATTTAGAAGATTTAGAACATTTTGATCTGAAATGTAACTTACTTTTTGTTTATTGAACTGGTTTATGAAAATAATATATATCAGCACTATATTCAGTACAACATTTTCTATAAGCCTTTAAAACAACAAGAAACAGCCAAGCTTTAGAGAACTTCTTAAAGTGTTTTTCAATAATAATTTACCCTCCCTACAAACCCCCATCCCAGCAATATCTTCCAGACCCGGACATCTTCTGGCTTCCGGGATGAGCACATCTGGGTGTCGATCGTGGACCCCCCACGGCGCAGTCCTTTCACGCGTGTTCAGAGAGTGTCCTGCTGCATGTCTCTGCTGCTCTGCACCATGGCCATTAACATCATGTTCTGGAACCTTCCTGTTGATGAAGAGTCTCCTGTCCTTCTAAAGATAGGTCAGAAAACTTCCCTGCGGAATTTTTCATTTTCTAAAATTATGTAATGCACAAATGCGACGCCTCACTCTCAACACCACTCGGGTATTTTTATGCAATGCGTCATGTTTGAGAGAGTCATGCTTTGAGGGAGCATGTTTTGTTCAGTTGCTTATTCATTACACATAAGCATATAAATATATAAAAAAAGCATAATAATATTAGTTAGTCAAAACCTGCATGGATTTCCTTCTTCTGTTGAACACAAAAGAAGATTTTTTTAACAATGTGGGTCCTAAAGAGCTTCTGTAGCCATTGACTTCCATAGTAATATAATTTTCATTTTGGGTGAATTACCCCTAATAATAGTATTTACTTTAATAAATGTACACAAACTATTTTCTTGGATATTACAGGCTCTTTTGAACTGACATGGCAGGAGTTCATGGTAGCCATAGAGAGCGGTCTTTTCATGTTCCCCATCAACATCCTGATCATTACTATCTTCAGACACATCAAACCACGCATTCTCCTGAACAAAGGGAAGGCTGGCACCTCCAAGAAAACAACACCGGCTGCTGCTGTTTCTATGAACGCTATCATAAAGGTTCTTGCAGAAATAATTCCAAAGCATAATAATTGCTTTCTGCAATAATACACACTTGTGAGCAAAATGTTATATTATTGTAAGTGAATGTTCTGTTCCTACTCTTAGGAAACCGTAGGACTGTTAAATAATCTGAGCAAAAGCCCCAAAAACATGCTGGCTGCCAAAGAGATACGGCCTGAGACCAGTGGCGATCTTTTCTGGGCCCTGAGTAAAGTGAATGACGTCCTTCAGATTATGCAAGGTTGCTTGATCAGTATTATTTCTTTTCTATGTGTTCTTAATATTTGGCATTATGTCAATGTCATTCATTAATGATACACATACTCAAAACAAATCAGTGTTATTTTAGTGTCATTGAGATTCGCTTGCAGCTTTTATTAATATTTCGAATTAGTTTTTATTTTATATTTTCCATTTTTATTTAAAAGTTTTATCAATTTTGGTGTGCCTTTGTCATTTTATAATTTTTTTAAATATGAAAAAAAAAATGTATATAGTTTTATAACTAAAAAGTTTTAAAAGTTTAGTTAGTTGCTTTGTTAACTAACTAAAATAAATCAAGTTTAAGTATTTTTATTTCAGGTTGATTTTAATTCAAGTAATTTTGCAAAATAAAGGACTACAATGAAAATAAGTAGCTGTATTTTAAACTTTAAATATGTTTTTCTGTAATGTGACATAATGCTTAATATTAAGTAATCCTTCATCAGAAATATTTGTAAATGTTTTTTATTGTACGAAGACTCATCATAGCTCTGTTGTGTGTTCTCATTCAGTGGAAAATGTTGGTGATCCTCACTGGTCGTACTGCAGCCGCTTTGTGTTCTATTCACTGAGCCACATTTCTAACCTGCTGGAGCATGTGGGAGAAAAGGGCTTTTTCCTTAACGAGGAGCTTCGGCAGGCACGCGGGACAGTCGGTGTCCTGCTGAAGAAGGCTGAAATGGCTACTCTCCAGCACGCTTCCCAAAGGTCAGGACTGTCACCTCTGCAGATACTCATATTGTACATGTATTAAAAAGATGATTAATTTTTACAAGAAACTCAAGACCTTTTAGGATCTCTTTGTCCTTCCATGTAAGTGAATGTTCTGTTCCTACTCTTAGGAAACCGTAGGACTGTTAAATAATCTGAGCAAAAGCCCCAAAAACATGCTGGCTGCCAAAGAGATACGGCCTGAGACCAGTGGCGATCTTTTCTGGGCCCTGAGTAAAGTGAATGACGTCCTTCAGATTATGCAAGGTTGCTTGATCAGTATTATTTCTTTTCTATGTGTTCTTAATATTTGGCATTATGTCAATGTCATTCATTAATGATACACATACTCAAAACAAATCAGTGTTATTTTAGTGTCATTGAGATTCGCTTGCAGCTTTTATTAATATTTCGAATTAGTTTTTATTTTATATTTTCCATTTTTATTTAAAAGTTTTATCAATTTTGGTGTGCCTTTGTCATTTTATAATTTTTTTAAATATGAAAAAAAAAATGTATATAGTTTTATAACTAAAAAGTTTTAAAAGTTTAGTTAGTTGCTTTGTTAACTAACTAAAATAAATCAAGTTTAAGTATTTTTATTTCAGGTTGATTTTAATTCAAGTAATTTTGCAAAATAAAGGACTACAATGAAAATAAGTAGCTGTATTTTAAACTTTAAATATGTTTTTCTGTAATGTGACATAATGCTTAATATTAAGTAATCCTTCATCAGAAATATTTGTAAATGTTTTTTATTGTACGAAGACTCATCATAGCTCTGTTGTGTGTTCTCATTCAGTGGAAAATGTTGGTGATCCTCACTGGTCGTACTGCAGCCGCTTTGTGTTCTATTCACTGAGCCACATTTCTAACCTGCTGGAGCATGTGGGAGAAAAGGGCTTTTTCCTTAACGAGGAGCTTCGGCAGGCACGCGGGACAGTCAGTGTCCTGCTGAAGAAGGCTGAAATGGCTACTCTCCAGCACGCTTCCCAAAGGTCAGGACTGTCACCTCTGCAGATACTCATATTGTACATGTATTAAAAAGATGATTCATTTTTACAAGAAACTCAAGACCTTTTAGGATCTCTTTGTCCTTCCATATTCTTTCTAATCTCACAATCTTTTTATTTTCTTCTCAACCTTTCTGATCGATTACTAGTCTGTATTTCACTATCAGTATCAATTCAACACCTGAACTGTTTAGTGGCTAGAGCTGGTTCTTTGAAATATACAATAATAAGCAGATGTTCTGCTTAGCAGAAATGCAAGAATCCTGTTTCTTCTATTAAAACAGATTTTGTTTTTGTTGTTGTTGTTCCAGCCAACCATCTGTGCAAGTGCAGAAGAAGAAACAGGGTTGGTGGTTGCCTTGGTGGTTTCTCTTTATTGGTTGGTTCCTGCTTTTTGCCATGAGTGGTATTTCCACCTTCTTTACCCTGCTTTATGGCTTCCAGTATGGAAGGGAATCTTCCATACAGTGGGTCATCACTCTTACATTATCTCTCGTCCAAAGCATCTTCATCTTGCAGCCCCTTAAGGTAAGAACCAGTGGGGTCTTTTTCTCAAGAGAAGAAAAGACTTTAAAGGAACACTCCACTACTTTTGAAAATAGGCTCATTTTCCATCTCCCCTAGAGTTAAACAGTTGAGTTTTACCGTTTTCTAATCCATTCAGCCGATCTCCGGGTCTGGAGGTAGCACTTTTTAGCTGCAGCTTAGCATAGATCATTGAATCTGATTAGACCGTTAGCATCTCGCTCAAAAATGACCAAAGAGTTTCTATATTTTTCCTATTTAAAACTTGACTCTTCTGTAGTTACATCGTGTACTAAGACCGACGGAAAATGAAAAGTTGCGATTTTCTAAACCGATATGGCTAGGAACTATACTCTCATTCCGGCATAATAATCAAGGAACTTTGCTGCCGTACCATGGGTGCAGCAGGCACAATGATATTACGCAGCACCTAAAAATAGGCTAATGGTGCGTTCAAGTCATGTCGGATAGATCGTATTTACGAGTTGAACGCACATGAACGCCACCACAAAGTCGTTATTAGAGTGGGAAAACTCAAATTTTTCTTTAAGCCCCGAGTTTCCGAGTTGGGGGCGTGTCAATGAGAAACATGGCGGAATCGATGGATGCAACGTCTGTAGTTGACGGTAAATATTACGCAGCACCTAAAAATAGGCTAATGGTGCGTTCAAGTCATGTCGGATAGATCGTATTTACGAGTTGAACGCACATGAATGCCACCACAAAGTCGTTATTAGAGTGGGAAAACTCAAAATTTTCTTTAAGCCCCGAGTTTCCGAGTTGGGGGCGTGTCAATGAGAAACATGGCGGAATCGATGGATGCAACGTCTGTAGTTGACGGTAAATTTTTGTTTAAATTGATAGTTTAGTTGTCCTATTAACTTAAATTGGTCATGTTCTTGTTACGCAGCTAGTTAATGAAATACAGACCCTGTTGTATTTTCTTGTAATTTATTAAAAGGAGGTACACCGCCATCTTGTGCCAACTAAACTGACTTGAACGCACCTGACGTCATAATTACGACTTGTCAACTCGTAAGTACGAACATCCCAGGAGGACTTGAACGCAGCATAACTTCCGTCAACCTAACCAACGTGACAACCTGCTTGCACAGGGAGCATACTGGGGACTATTTTCAGGCGCTGCGTAATATCATATCATGGTATGGCAGCAAAGTTCCTTGATTATTACCCGGAATAAGAGTATAGTTCCTAGCCATATCGGCCTAGAAAATCGCAACTTTTAATTTTCCGTCGGACTTAGTACACGATGTAACTACAGAAGAGTCAAGTTTTAAATAGGAAAAATATAGAAACTCTTTGGTCATTTTTGA
The DNA here is from genome assembly GCF_001515645.1 of Sinocyclocheilus grahami. Taxonomy (NCBI): domain Eukaryota; kingdom Metazoa; phylum Chordata; class Actinopteri; order Cypriniformes; family Cyprinidae; genus Sinocyclocheilus; species Sinocyclocheilus grahami. The sequence goes on from NW_015505951.1 coordinate 611,740, forward strand.
GCGAGATGCTAACGGTCTAATCCGATTCAATTATCTATGCTAAGCTACAGCTAAAAGAGCTACCGCCAGACCCGGAGATCGGCTGAATGGATTCGAAAACGGTCAAACTCAACTGTTTAACTCAAGGGGAGTTGGAAAATGAGCCTATTTTCAAAAATAGTGGAGTGTTCCTTTAAGGAATAGCTCACCCAAATATGACAAATGTCTGTCATTCTCTTCTGAAATACAAAAGGAACACCGAAGAATGTTCATACACCAGTTTTTTATTTTTTTCACACAACAACAACAGCATGCAGTGACCAAAGACTGTCAAGACCAAAAAATTGTAAAATAGCACCATAAAAGCTTTGTGTGGAAAAACTTGTCAAAACGTAATCTCTGCCAGAGCTTAAAAATGCATTGTGTCAGATTTGACATCAAGCATTAAGCATTTATGGTAAACTAAAGTATACTTTAATGTAATTTCTGTTGAAATATATTTACACTTAACACAATATTTGTAAATGATGAAGTTGGAATTTAGTACATTTAAAATATATGAATTAACCTCTAAATGCTGTAATGTTGAATAACGTACTTTACATGTGCTTTAGTATGTTAGTCAATACATTAAAAAGTGTACTTCTTTAAAATGCAACAAAATATTATTCAAACAAAATGCATTTTAAAGTAAAACTTTTAATTTGACATTATTTATAGTTTAGCACACTCAGGTTTTTCTTTACTTTTGTTTTCTGACCAAATCAGAAAAAAGGCTTTTCTAATAGATTATGGCAATAATGTCACTTAAAAAACTGTCAAATTGAGATTCGCACAAGGTTATTTTTAATAGCTGACGATGCTTCCCCCACCTTCTCTACAGCTCACTATTTTTAGGAAGGTGTGTCATTGCCTCACTTGTACATCCACTCATCCGTCACTATGTTCTCTCACTGTGTCCTGCTTCAGGCCACATTTGTTAGCAGTCACATGCAGACGCTCTCTCACTATGCCTGGCCTCTGAAATCTCCTCTGGGTCTGTGTGTTTATACTTCACAGAGGTGAGATCCTGAAGGGTCGCTCACAGGCAGTGGGGCTGTGTCCCATGTCCCTGTGCACCTCATCCTCCCCTCCAAACCAGAACGGGAGAGCTGGAGCTGTCCAAACTGCTCATTATCTAGCATGTGAATGAATCGCCCCAAATGCAGGCTCAATGATGTGCATGTGGCAATCTCAGCCCTTTTACAGAAGTTCATATGCCAGAATAACCCAGTCTCTAGCAGTCCCTCAGATGAGAGTATTTGGGAAGGCTTGTGTGAAGAAATAATTATATTATACACAAAATATGACCTTGCAATATAATTTATATAACAACACTGAAATATGTAATATCAATGTATTATTTTTCCCTATCATGAGAGCTGTGCTGGACAAAATTATTTTGTTCTACTTTGTTGACACTGACTAGATTAATGCTATTGTGTACCACGCCAAGCTTTTTCAACAGTAGGTAAAAGTTTACTGAGAAAATCAATACATTTTACATGTCTAGCCTCACATGAAACTATTTTTAAAAGTTGTGAAGAGTATGACAGTTCCACTGAGAATTAATATATATATTTTTTTTGAACAAGCCAAGTGCATATAGTATATATTACACGTTTGCACACATGGCAAAACACGTGCAATTTGCTTAATAGGATAAAAATTCTAATCTTGCGTGAACAATACACGTTTTCAGAGATCTTGTTGTTATGTGGGGGAAATCTCATTTGAGAGCAGAATAAAGCGAATGAGAAAAACAGTAATAGATTATTATTAGTGTTACTTCACCCTCTAGTGGTTTTAAAATCGAGTAACATCCCAAGTACAGCCAAACGCTTATTAAAAAAAATTTATATATATATATATATATATTCATTTATATGTATTCATGCTGTATTAATTAATGGAAAAACTTGTTATAGTTATAGTATATATAAAAAAAGAAGATTACTCATTAAATGAATCATTTACTTGGGTGAGAAGTATGTTATGAGCAAATAGACTTTATTACATGGCATCAGATATGTTTTCAGTGCAAGCTAAAGTCAGTATCAAACATACCTAAACACTGCCAGATTTGTATTTGGGTGATTTGAGAAGAGAGAACACAAATTAGTGTTATAAAACCAAGTAGAACGCAGCCAAAACAACACTTGAGACATTGACACTTTAAACAGTCAAATCTTAC